>NC_052069.1:99006939-99306939 GCF_015852505.1 Tachyglossus aculeatus
GATTAAGATTGGGTGCCCCATGAAGGACAGGACAGCATCCAACACAAATGCCTTGTATCCACCCCAGTGCTTAGTACAGTGCCTGGCACATAGTAAGTGCTTAACACGCTTAGAACAATGCTTCAGCACTTACAGCAGTGCTTCAGCACTTTGAACAGTGCTTTGCACATAGTAAGTGCTTAATAATTTTTTTTGCCATTAAAAAAAATACCACAGTTGTTCTTAACCCCAGCCTGGCATGCAGAGGAGAAACACATTCCCAGCACCCCTTCCCCCCAACCAAACTTCACCCATCCTTTCAGTTATAAATTCCTGCAAGACAAGAGCCTTGTTTTATTGTTCTATTAGCACCCAATCTAATGCTGGCTGCATCTGGCTGCCTATGAAACCTGTTTAAAAGACGATGGTGGCAATGATCCAAGTGAACAGCCCAACATTTAGACAGCCCTCTATTGCTCTATTCCATTCTCCATTTTGAGAGCAGAGAACTGCTTCTGCCATGGTGTATTTTGGTCCACTGAATGCGGTCAGTGTGGCTGATACCACAAAAGGATATCACTATTACACAACAACAGGATACAACTGGAAAACCTCCTCCCGGCCAAAGATTTCCATCAACTACACATAGCTGATTACTGTCTCTTTATTCTGTTACCCTGGGTGACACCCTGTTCATGACTCAAGGAGAGACAAAGAGGTAGAAAATTGAGCCAAGAAGTCTAGTATATATCCTTTAGAAGGTGACTGAACTTACTGATGACATAGCATTGAACTTTAGCCCAAACGGAAAGTCTATCCACTAGTGTTGTCCCCTCACAACACAAGGCTCAGAGACCTGAATTACTTTATCTAATTTCTAGAACAGTTCCGTCAACATGGAACACAGCAGAATGGCAGAAAGGGATGTTAATTAATTATGGCATTTGTTAAGCACTTACTATGTACCAGGCACTGTACTAAATGCTGGGGTGAATATAAGTACATAGGGGTGGACACAGTCCCTGTCCCCCGTGGGGCTCACAGTCTCAATCCCCATTTTACAGATAAAGTAACTGAGGCCCAGAGAAGTGAAGGGACTTGCCCAAGGTCACACAGCAGATAAGTGACCGAGCCAGAGTTAGAACCTACAACCTTCTGATTCCCAAGACCATGCTCTATCCACCTCACCGCACCGCTTCTCAAAACAACTACATCCTGGAACATAATCACTCCACCAACTCTGAAGCATTCATTCATTCAGTAGTATTTATTGAGCGCTTACTGAGTGCAAAGCACTGTACAAAGCACTTGGGAGAGTACAATGTAGCAATGCTCATTGCATCATACCCTCACTGAATGAGATATATAAAGAGAAGGGATGCTAATGATAGTATTTCTTAGTGCTTTACTATGTGCCCAGCACTGTGTTAAGTGCTGGGGTAGTCCCTACCAATAGCTACTGTTAGCCACTTTCCAAAGCCAAATAATTCAGAATAAATAAAGCAGAAAACAATCTTGATTCTGCTTTTTTTGGCTAAAGACATTAATCTTGGATTTTAGGGTACCAAAAAAAAAAAAACTCCAAGTGGCAAATCCCTGAATGGTGGGCGGTTGTACCATTACAACTAACCAGATGTGGAAGTGTGTTGTAATGGCCTGATAGGAATGCTGCTTAAGGAACAGGTACCAGCCCATCCATTCCAGTTTGAATTGGGAAGCAGCGTGAATTGGGAATCTCGGGAAGCAGCGTGGCTCAGTGGAAAGAGCACGGGCTTTGGAGTCAGAGGTCAGGGGTTCAAATCCCGGCTCTGCCACTTGTCATCTGTGTGACTTCGGGCAAGTCGCTTAACTTCTCTGTGCCTCAGTTCCCTCATCTGTAAATTGGGGATTAAGACTGTGAGCCCCCCGTGGGATCACCTTGTAACCTCCCCAGCACTTAGAACAGTGCTTTGCACATAGTAAGCACTTAATAAATGCCATCATTATTATTATTAATATTATTAATTCTTACAAAGTGGATGCTTTTTCAAAATGGTTGCCCTTTCCCTTTTTCCTGGACCCAAGCTGAGCTGCCTGGTTCTGGGATGCCACGGGAGCAGGGGGGCTGGGCAACCTCTCACTGGTGTACTCCACAAGGGGAGATCACCGGAAAGGCCACACATGATGTGCATGTGTGCCCAAGTAGCCAGAGGCTCTGTCTGCTCCCACATCAAACTGGCATGGCTTCAGTTTGGGGGTGGGGGCAAATCAGCCTGTACTCTAACTCTTCGGTTTTCTCTCACCCAGCTCCCAGAGGGAATGTTGTTGCTTTTAGTGCACAATCTAGGCTGGAGGCCAGGATGCAGAGAGGGGAGGGGCAGGAGGATGGAGAGACTGGTCTTCAGGTTTGACTACACCCCTCCAGAGCTGGGCACAGTAAGGGAGGAAGGCACCTCTTTTCCCAGCGAACTTGCAAGCAAAACCACCAGGAACCACTGCTGCCTTCCCAATGTTGCACTCAGAGCCCTCCCCCCAACATGCTTCGTGCCTATGGGTCCCCGAGGGATTTAAGCAGCAGCAGTGTGAGGCCCCTACAAATTTTGAAAACTCTGGAAAGACTGTGGCTGTCACTGCATTGTGGAGGAAGTGGACAGCAGCATCCAGAAGCTCCTAAAGATCCTATCGCCTGACCTGTTGAACTGATCGGTGGCATCTACTGAATGCTTACTCTGTGCAGAGGAGCATACTTCAGTACTTAGAAGAGTATGGTAGAGTAAGTGGAAATGATACCTGACCTTAAGCAACTTTCAATCTGACAGAAACTAAAATAAATTACAGATTGGGAAAAACAACCACATATTACATAAGTGCCGTGCCTTAAGGGGCGGAATGAGTAGCTAATTGCTTAGAGGGTAAAGACATAAAGATAGACTGGAAAGGAGACAGTAGGGAGAGAGATGGAGTAGAGAAATGAGAGTTGAGCCAGGAAAGGTTTCTTGGAGGAGATGTGATTTCATTGGGGCTTTGAAGATAGGGAGAATGATGGTCTTTCTGTTGGACTTTGAGTTTTGTCTTTTATGTGACTCCATCTTATTCTTAGGTTGTGAGAGCCTGGAGGTCCAAGGACCATGCCTAATTCTGACCTGTGTATTTCTTCCCAGAACTTAGTACAGTGCTCAGCACACAATAAGCACTAAATATACAGCACTTAGTACAAATCCATTGTGTATGTATTTATATTAATGTCTTTGTCCCACTTTGGACTGTAAGGTCATTTTGGACAGGAAACATATCTTTCAACTCTAGTATATTGCACTCTTCCAAGCACTTATTCATTCATTCGATCATATTTACTGAGTGCTTACTGTGTGCAAAGCACTGTAATAAGTGCTTGGGAGAGTACAATATAACAACAGACACATTCCTGTGCTTAACATAGTACTCTGCATGCAGTAAGTGCTCAATCAATATCATTGTTTGATTGATTGATTAGTAAATACTATTATTATTGCTATTAAGGCTGGGTCAGCTCTAGCAGCAGCAGTGCTTTGCTGGGGGAAGGAAGGGAGACCAGGCCCCGGGGCTCTCCAGCGTCTGTAAGAATCATGACAAGAAATGAATGCTTGGAGATCTACCTTCTAGGCTTTGGGCTTGCACACATCAGTCAATCAATCATATTTATTGAGCCCTTCCTCTGTGCAGAACGCTGTACTAAGTGCTCGGGAGAGTACAACAGAATTAGTGGACACATTCCCTGCCTATAACAGGCTTAGAGTGGGAGACAGACATTACTTTGAATAAATAATTTATAATATATAATTTAAGGATACATACATAAGTGTTGCAGTTGCCTTCCCCTCCTGCAACATCCAGCTAAAGGATTTTTTTTTTTACTTTACCCCCTGCAACTCACCCTACTGTTGGGTGAATCCTCTTTCACCCACCCAACACGAGAGCAAGTCAGGATATGGCCTGCTGAGCCTCAGAACCTGGTCTTATTTCAGTGCCCGAGGTCAAGCATCTGCCCTTCCATGACTACTGATGTTCCAGGAAGCAGACTGAGCCCCCTTTTTCCTCTCCTTCCTCTCCCCACAGCACTTGTATATATGTTTGTACAGATTTATTACTCTATTTATTTGACTTGTACATATTTACTATTCTATTTATGTTGTTAATGATGTGCTTTTAGCTTTAATTCTACTTATTCTGATGACTTGACACCTGTCCATATGTTTTGTTTTGTTGTCTGTCTCCCCCTTCTAGACTGTGAGCCCGTTGTTGGGTAGGGACCACCTCTATATGTCGCCAATTTGTACTTCCTAAGCGCTCTGCACACAATAAGCGCTCAATAAATATGATTGAATGAAATGAATGAATGAATGAAGCAGGACATTCACAATTACCCCGGCATGCCTGAACTTCCTCCACTCAATCATAATTATTGTGTGCTTACTGTGTGCAGAGCACTGTACTAAGCGCTTGTTGTGAGGGGAATACACAGCTATTTGAAGGTTGGAAGGGGACCGATGCAGGAGTTGTGAAAAACCGCCAAAATTACCATAGCAGCTGCCAAAATTCCTAATGAGCTACATGTTGTACATTAAGAATGACTAGTTTTACTAACTTGGAAGTGAAACAGCATGCACGTACCTTGGGAGACAAGCCTGGGGATAATTTTGAAAGGGAGCCCAATCCATTTACTTTCACAAGACATAGGAAAATATTGGCTGAACAGTTGTTTCTGCAGAGTAGAACTCACAAACATACTCCATAAAGGTGTAGAGGAACAAGTGGTTGAGAGGAGGAGCAGAGAAAATGATTCCTTAATCTCCAAGGATGATGCAGAGATGCTCTACGTATAGTAAGCGCTCAATAAATATGATTGAATGAATGAATGAATGACTACCAGTGCTTCATTTGTACCTAGACTTGATGAGACTCAGCCCAGTCTTACCAGAATTGGCAGTTCAGAACCCCAGTGCCTTCAGGCTTCCTGTTTCATATAACCTTTTTTTTTTCCCCCGTGGTATCTGTGAAATGCTTACTAAGTGTCAAACACTGGGGTAGATACAAATTGATCAGGCTGGTTATAGTCCATAACCCCCTTGGAAATCACAGGAGTAGGAGTATATGTACAGGAGGAGGAGTATAGGTACAGTAGGAGGGACAATAGGTATTTAATTTGCATTTTACAGTTAAGGAAACTGAGGTACAGAGAGGTTAAGTGACTTGCTCAAGGCCACACAGCAAACAATTCACTGAGCCGGGTTTAGAACCCAGGGCCTCGGACTCCCAGTCCCATGCTCCTTTCCATTAAGTCATTCTGCTTCTCAATGAAGAGTTTCACTATCGTTCATGTGACACCCCCAGCACCCCTTTAACCTCAGCGTTTCAAAGAGAGACAGCTAACGCATGTTGGGAAAAAAAACCTTTTCAGCGAGAAGAGGAATCAAATTTATACTCACCTTTACTTCCACTCAGGAGAATCAATTGCTCTGAAAAGTCCCAAAAAAGTCACCATTTTCAGTTGTATCAAATAGAGTTTTATCTTCACACTTTGGCTCTTTTTCCAATTAATGGTCCATTTGCGGAATGCACGCGCAGTTATTTCAGTATTGTACGGCTCATTAGAGAGGCCCTAGCAGTGATGTGTTTCATTTCCTTTGGTCTAATATAAATGTGTTCATTAAGAGTGCACTATAAAATAACCAGCAGGGTCAATTTCTAACATTTAAAGAGAAATAATAAAGCACAACTTACCTTTCGATTTAAAATAAATTATTTTAATCTGTTATTTTTTCAAATTCAAAGAGGAAAAAAAACAGAAGACGTGTCTTATCATGAACTGCCTTCTCATTCAGGCTTCCTTATCAACATCTGAAACATTTTAAGGAACAGTAACCTGTGTTAACAAAAAACTTTTCAAAAATAGCAAATGATTGAGAAGTGCATAATTTGCGGCTGCATCAACCTGTTCACCTAGAAAAATATATAATTCTATTTTTATCAAGACCATTATTCCTTTCCAAATGGCAGAGCAGAACACAAATTGTCCTGACTTAGGAAGAAATGGAATGCAATTCTGCTAATGGGCCATCACATTCTATTATGTTCCATTTTTCCTTATCCCATTGTTCTTAATGGGAGGAAATCTGCCCCTTTTCCCTTTAGGAGATTTTTTTTTTCTTTTCAATTAATCAATCGATGGTATTTACTGAGCACTTCACATTTGCAGAGCACTGTGATAAATACTTTGAAGGGTATAATACAACAGAGTTGGTAGACACATTCCCTCTCCATTCCCTGGAAGAAGCTCTCCTGCTTCAGATAAGTTTTCTGTTTTGTTCTTCTAGAGTTTGTATCATTTAGAGTTGAGGCATTCCTTCGTTGGTAAATATAATTTGAGAGGGTTTTCCCTCATCTGATCTGAGAAGCAATTGGAGGGAATAGTGAACAGTGGCTAGCAGGTAACCCTTAGTTTACTTAAGAAAAAAAAATCTCATAAAGCAAACAAAGATCTAAATGTATGAGGCCAGCTGACATAAACCAAAGGACTGCACAATGATTGGGGAACCCCACTGCATTAACAATAGATCTCTCAATCATTCAGTTGTATTTATTGTACATATGTACTTGTACATATCTATTCTATTTATTTTATTTTGTTCTCTGTCTCCCCCTTTTAGACTGTGAGCCCACTGTTGGGTAAGGACTGTCTCTATATGTTGCCAACTTGTACTTCCCAAGCGCTTAGTACAGTGCTCTGCACACAGTAAGCGCTCAATAAATACAATTGATGATGATGATGATGATTGAGTGCTTACTGTGTGTTCACAGCACTGCGCTAAGCACTTGAGAGAACAATATAACAGAGTTGGTAGGCAGGTTCCCTGTTCCTCCTCTAGACTGTAAGCTTGTTGTATGCAGGAATGTGTCTGTTTATTGCTGCATTGTACTGTCTCAAGCACTTAGTACAGTGCTCTGCACACAGTAAGCAGCCCAATTAATATGACTAAATGAATGAATGAACGAATGCCCACAAGGTACTTACATTTTATAGGGGGAGACAGACATTAAAATAAATAAATAATAAACAAATTAAGGATATGTACATAAGTGCTGTCAGGCTGAAGGTGGGGTGAACGAAGAGTACAAATCCAAGTACAAGGGTGACACTGAAGGGATTGCTTTTGGAGGAGATGTGATTTAAATAAGGCTTTGAAGGTGCGGATAGAGATCATCTGTTAGATATGAAGAGGGAGCTTCAGGCTAGAAGCAAGACATGGGTGACGGGCCCGGCATTGAGAGAGACAAGATTGAAGTACAGTGAGTAAGTTGGCATTAAAGGAGCCAAGTGAGCACACTGAGTCATGGAAGGAAATCAGCTAGTCAAGATAATAGGAGGCAAGCTGATTGAGTGCTTTAAGGCCTATGGTAAGGAGTTTCTATTTGATGCAGAAGAGGATGGGCTACCCCTGGAGGTTCTTGAGGAGAAGGGAAGCATGGACTGAATGTTTCCTTAGAAAAATAATAATAATAGTAATGATGGTATTTGTTAAGTGCTTACTATGCGCAAAGCTCTGTTCTAAGCACTGGGGAGATACAAGGCGATCAGGTTGTCCCACATGAGGCTCACAATCTTAATCCCCATTTTACAGATGAGGTAACTGAGGCCCAGAGAAGTTAAGTGACTTGCCCAAAGCCACACAAGTGGCGGAGCCAGGATTAGAACCCAGGACCTCCGACTCCCAAGCCCGGGTTCTTTCCACTGAGCCACACTGCTTCATGGGGATTATTATTAATAAAAAGAATAATAATAATAATAATGGCATTTGTTAAGCTCTGTGTGCCAAGCACTGTTCTAGGAGCTGGGGTAGATACAAGGTAATCAGTTTGTCCCACGTGGGGCTCACAGTCTTCATCCCCACTTTACAGATGAGGTAACTGAGGCCCAGAGAAGATAAGCGACTTGCCCAAAGTCACACAGCTGACAAGTGGCGGAGCCGGGATTAGAACCCATGACCTCTGACTCTCAAGCCCGGGCTCTTTCCACTAAGCCACGCTGAAATGATACAGGCAGCAGAGTTAAGGATGGACTGGAGTGAGAAGAGACAGGAGGAAGGGATGTCAGCAAGGAGGCTTATTCAGTAATCAAGGAGAGGTGGGATAAGTGCTTGGATCAACATAGTAGCCGTTTAAATGGAGAGGAAAGGGTGGACTTTAGTGATATTGTGACAATAGAATGGAAAGGATTTGGGGACAGATTAAATATGTGGGTTGAATTCAATCAGTCCAGGATAATGCCAAGGTTATGAGCTTGTGAGGCAGGAAGAATGGTGGTGCTGTCTATAGAGATGAGAAAATCAGGAGGAGAACATTGTTGTGGGCAGAGAATGTCCGTTTATTGTTGTATTGCACTCCCCCAAGAGCTTTGTACCGTGCTCTGTACATAGTAGTGCTCAATAAATACGATTGAATGAATGAGTGAATAATGAATGAATAATCCCGGCTTCGCCACTTGTCTGCTGTGTGACCTTGGGCAAGTCATCTCACTTCTCTGGGCCTCAGTTACCTCGTCTGTAAAATGAGTATTGAGACTGTGAGCCCCACATGGGACAGGGACTGTGTCCAACCCGATTTGCTTGGATCAACCCCAGTGCTTAGTACAGTGCCTGGCACATAGTTGAGCACTTAACAAATACCATCATTATTATTATGAGTGAATGAATTTGTAAGGGAAGATAAGTTCTATTTACAGGCAGACTCTTTTACAGGCAAACTCCCCGTAATCCTTGCCCTGATACTGATCCAGGCACACCATGAGGGATACCGGGATCATTCCAGTTGATCTTTGTCTCCAGCCTCTTTCTTCCGAGGGGATTGCTCATTCTCTCTCAGCCAATCAATCTTATTTGTGTAGAGCACTATACTAAGCACTTGGGAGAGTACAATATAACAGTAGACACATTCCCTGCCCACAATGAGTTTATAGTCTACAGACGAGCTTACTCGCTCATGCCCCAACTCATAGTAAAAGGGGTAAGCTTCTCCTTGCCCTCCAGTGCTGCTTTCGCAGTATCCCATCCTTCCCCCTTATCCCATCCTCCCCACTTTCCACCCTCCCCAAACCATTCTTCACCTTCTCTTCCACTGAAGCCCATGGAATCTACCTCTACCACCCACTACAAATAATAGTTGCAGTCATCTGTCAGTCACTGGCTCATCTCCGCTTTTCTGAGCACTTTTGCTGCTTTTCTCTCCCTTCTTCCTTCCTTTTGCTACTCTACACTAATCTTGGGGACTTCAAAGTCAATATGGATGTGCCAAATGACCATCAAAGCTGCCTGGATCATTCTTATTCCTCAACTCGGAAGACATCTTGTTCCACCTACCTCATCTACTCACTAACTTGGATTCACACTGGATCTCATCACTATTAGTCATTGTACCATTTCTAATCTCACCATCTCTGAAATCCCACTCTTGGACCATAACCTCCTAATTGGGATTCTCTCCCACAACTCTCCTCCCCCCAAAAATTATCCCCACAGTCCCTGTCCCACATAGGGTTCACAGTCTTAACCCCCATTTTCCAGATGAGGTCATCGAGGCCCAGAGAAAAAAAATGACTTGACCAAGGTCACACAATAGATATGTAGTGGAAAAGGGGCTAGAACCCAGGTCCTTGTGATTCCCAGGCCCACACTTTATCCACTAAGTCACACTGGTAACTGAGGCACAGAGAAGTGAAGTGACTTCCCCACAGTCACACAACTGACAAGTGGCTGAGCTGGGGTTAGAACCCAGGTCCTTCTGACTCTCAGGTTCATGCTTTATCCACTAGGCCATGCTGCTTCTCATTTCACCACCCAGGAATATTTCTGGCCAATCCATTTTGTTCTCTTTCGATAGCTCTTCTGTCTCCCATTCTTGACTGCAAGTATCCCACAAAGCTCTCTTCTATGTCGCTTTCTTGTCCAATTCTAAACTTATTCCCTTGGGAAGTTCATCCACTTATTAGTTCCAACTTGGCTACTTCTCTACAACCTTAGATCTCATTCTGCCTCCAGGAAATCTCTACATGGATATTCTTCTGGTATTTCAATCAATCAATCAATCGTATTTATTGAGCGCTTACTGTGTGCAGAGCACTGTACTAAGCGCTTGGGAAGTACAAGTTGGCAACATATAGAGACAGTCCCTACCCAACAGTGGGCTCACAGTCTAAAAGTTACAGTCTAAAGTCACAGTCCAGTTAACTATGTCCAAAAACTGAATTCCTCATCTTCCCTCCCAAATCCTCTCCTCTTCATGACTTTCCCCACCACGGTTTACAAAACTCTCATGAGGGTGGACATGATACATTAAAGCTTAGAATTCACTGAAACGTGACCTGGCAGTGCAGAACATTAACGCTGATCATCGCCAGGTCAGAAAGGTGTTTCTTGGTGGAATGGGGAAGGACTTACCTAGACTCTAAGATCACTGTGGGCAGGGAATATGTCTACCAATCTGCTATACCGTACTCTTCCAAGCACTTAGTACAGTACTCTGCACACAGTAAGCACTCAATAAATACCACTGATTGATCAATTGATATTTGCAAACTCCTCTAGTCTATAAGCACCTTATAGGCAGAGATCGTGTCTGCCTACTATACTGTACTGTACTCTCCCAAACAGTATAATGCTCTGCACATAGTAAGTGCTCAATAAATACCTTTAATCGACTGTATGTGGGAGTGGGTTTTCCTCTGATAAGGAATGAACTGTTGTAGAAACTAAATGAGAGAATAAGGCGTCCCTTGTACATCTGGACCCAGATTGTTGTCTATATAAGATTGTGCTTTCATAAAGAAAGTTGCTGCTTCAGCCATGGAACAAGCCTCATTGGTGCCTGGCCATGCCCCCTTTGGCCCGTCTGCTGACCATCTCTAGAGGAAGGACATGGACACCTGGAATGAATGTCACTGGTGTCTGTGTGATCCCAGAGTGAGGGCACGAAGGAAAGGAGCAGCTGGCAGAAGAAGAGACAAAATTTCTCTGATATATTCTTTGATACTGTCAATAGCCTTGGAATAAATCTTGCATTTGCTCTTAATAGCTGGAAATCTAAGTATGTGACTTTTGGGCAAGCTGAGACAGCCATCTCTCATTCCTGAAGCTCACAACCTTGGCATAATCCTTGACTCCTCCTTCTCTTTGACTCCCATATTCAGTCTGTCACCTACATTTCCAGGATCCATCCCTTTCTTTCCAACCAGCCACAAAGTACAGCCACTTGTTATGGTCATGGGTTCTAATCCCACCTCTGACACCTGTCTGCTGTGTGACCTTGGGCAAAGTCAATTCACTTCTCTGTGCCTCAGTTACCTCATCTGTAAAATGGAGATTGAGACTGTGAGCCCCATTTGGGGCAGGGACTGTATCCAACCCGATTTGCTTGTAACCACCCCAAAGCTTAACAAATACCATAATTACTATTATTATTATTGTGTTTAGGAAGCATGTCTTCCCACTCTGTGGGTGTTGTACTCACCCAAGCACTAAATACAGTGCTCTCCACACAGTAAGTGCTCAATAAATAATATTTTATTGATTTATAGATTCTGTTTCCTTCTTTCTTCAGTAAATTATTTTAGTGTCTGTTGCCTTTGCTAGATATCAAACTCCTAGAAGGCAGAGATCATATCTATTGTACGCTTTCAAGTGCCTAACATCACCACTATCACATCCAGGGAAGCAGCATGGCATAATAGATAGCGCTCGGGAGTCATAAAGACCTGGATTATAATCCCAACTTCATTGCTTTTCTGCTTTATGACAAGGCAAGTCACTTAACATGTCTTTGCCTCAGTTACCTCATCTGTAAAATGGGGATTAAGACTGTGAGCACCACGTGGGACATGGTCTGGATCTAACCTGATTAACTTGGATCTACCTGATTAGTTTGTGTTAGCTTTAGAACCAGCATGGTGTAGTGGAAAGAGGATGGACCTGGGAACCAGAAGGACCTAGGTTCTAATCCCGGTTCTGCCATGGGTCTGCTGTGTGACCTGGGCATGTTACTTCACTTCTCTGTGCCTCAGTTTCCTCATCTGTAAAATAGGGATTAAGACTGTAACCCCAATTAAGACTGTGAGCCTCACGTGGGACAGGAACTGGGTGTAACCTGATTACCTTGTATCTACCCCAGAGCTTGGAACAATGCTTGGCTCATAGTAAGTGCTCAACAAATACCACAAATAAATAAAAAAGCAACCTTTGGAATTGATTAAATATCACAATTATTATGATTAGATGAACAGCCACTATCCTGGGCTGACAATTTGCAAGGGACTTTTACTTCAGGTAAGGTAGAAGATATCTCATCCTCAGGGTAAGACGTGCACTTGAATTGCTTTTCCAGGGGAGTGATGCTCATCCTTGACAATACCTCCTAAACCTCCCCATAACCTGAATTGGTTTATGTTTGCATAAAATCACCAGCTTTGTATAATTTCCTCTTTAATTGGCATTATCCATTTGTCATTTGTATCAAAGACAAATAACAGAACATAACATTAGCTAAGAGGCAACTATATCTCAAATACTTTAAATAATTGATTCAAGATCAGAAGCAACAAAAAACTTTAAATTGAGCTTAGTTTTTGTATTTAAAATTCTACAAACACATATAAAAGCATTAGGAGAGACCTTGATACTTGAAAATAGAAAGCCCTGACCTGGAATGGAGTTTAAACCTGATAAACCAGGCAGTGGATTCTTTCAGGGCCTCGGAACTCTATGAGTCCGATAACAGCTAGAAATTACTATGCTATTCACTAAACATTAAGTTTTTTTAAAAAAAACAACACTTTGTGAGCATAACATGTACACCTACAAGTACTTAAAAAAAGAATTAATGCAACCTACTAGTGTTAATGCAATGCAAAATATCTGGCATCTGGAAGATCCAGATCGATTATCAGCCCAGTGACCCAGATCCCTAAGTATTTCCCCAATCCAGTTCTGAATCCACCACAAGGGAAGTGATCTAAAGTTTTCATTTTGGAGGCTGAACCCTTATTTATGTTAGCTAGGAAGCCCTCCTAATCAGCAAGCAATTTTCCTTTCTGCAATGCTTTGGTACAACTCGCTATGGAAGAGATAGGTTAAGAAATAGCTCAGGAAATTGGAAAATGATGAGTGTTTGGAATGTAATGAGATCTTAGGAAACAGTTTATTGCTATAGCTACACTTAAAAGGGAAAACTACCTTATCTTCTACTATACTCAGTCCCTCAATAAGTTTTAATCCATTGTGAAGGGGAAGGAGAAAATCATGAGTCTAGCAGGACTAGAAAGATTCTGAAAAAAAAACAGGATCAAGAAAAGAATATAGATCACCATGTTTAGAGTAAACCTTACCTGGGACCTGCCTCTTTTTAAACTTCCATTCTGAGATAAACCTATTTTCTACTCCCTGCTTCCTTCCTTTTCCTTCAGAAGAGTCTCAGATTGTTGATATTAGAAGTTCTCAAAGCAAACTTCAGTTCGCCTTGAGAAAACTTCCTGTATATTCATTAATTCATTCATTCAATCATATTTATTGAATGCTTACTGTTTGTAGAGCACTGTACTAAGTGCTTGGGAAGTACAAATTGGCATCATATAAAGATGGTCCCTACCCAACAACAGGCTCACAGTCTAGGAGGGGGAGAACAAGGATGGGACCAGTTAGCCCATGAAGAACACTATAGCCATTTGGATCCTGCTTCTGTTTCCTTTTGATCATGTAAACAACAAATGCCAAACCAAGAGAAGAGGTTGAGAGAAGTTCCCTGCAAAAATTCCCTGGGGTAAACACATCTCCAGATGCATGAGACTGTCAAAAAAATGAGAGAGCAGAGATCCTGTGAGATCCTGTCTCCCCCTTTTAGACTGTGAGCCCACTGTTGGGTAGGGACTGTCTCTATATGTTGCCAACTTGTACTTCCCAAGCGCTTAGTACAGTGCTCTGCACACAGTAAGCGCTCAATAAATATGATTGATTGATTGATTGATTGATCACAATCGTGACATATCGGCTCTCTTCACCTGCTACTCCATAGCTTATCTAACTGTACCCCACTCTTCACGGGCCTGCCTTTGGCCTTTTGCTTATGCTGTCCCTGAGCCTAGATCTCCCTCCCTGCCCCACAAGTCCTTGATCCTAAACCCTCCCCATCAAATCCCTTTCGAATCCCACCTCATCCCTATATCAACCTTATAGCTACCAATGGCAAATATGTAGTCGTGCCTATGCTCAGTATTCATGTATGCTCAATTATTTATTCTGATATAGTCTGACTTTTTGTCCCATTTCACACCCCACTTCACCCTTGGTCTTTTACTCCTCCTGCCATTTATAAATATCATGCATGTCTGTCTCCTCTACTGTAGTAAAAGCTCCTTGTGGGCAGTAAGCATGACTTGCTTCTCATACCCTTAGTACAGTATACTGAACTCAATAAACATGATTGCAACAACTATGACTACCACTGAGTATTTTTTTTTTCATGGGAAAGTAGTAATTAGGCAACAATTGTATCTTGGCTGGGAAACTGGGGCTGATAATCCTGAACGGAAAACTTTAAACCTCAGCCTATATAATTAAACTAGTTTGGGTTCATAGGTGTGGGAGGAATGCCCTATCTGTGAATTCACCCCCTTTCTCAGCCTGAGCAACCCACAGCAAGGACACAGAACTGCTACACAACAAGTTTGCGGAATGGGAACTGTCCCAATCAGATAGACAACCTGGGAATATGGGGAGGGCTAACTGGTATGAGGGGGCTTTGTATATGAGGCATTGCTGCTATTTTTAGTTGTAGGCATTTAGACTGAGCCCTGCAGAGCCTGCCCTGCTGATTAGACTGTGAGCCCACTGTTGGGTAGGGACTGTCTCTATATGTTGCTAACTTGTACTTCCCAAGCGCTTAGTACAGTGCTCTGCACACAGTAAGCGCTCAATAAATGTGATTGATGATGATTAGAATTCAGACACCCTCCTTGGCTTGCTTGCTGTGCTACAGCTATGAGAGTACACCCAATAAAGAGTACACCCAATAAATAATGTCTGGTCTTTGGCTCATTGTCGCCCAATCTAAAGAACCCGGAGCCGCCCTCTGGTCGGCAACCCAGCTAACCTGGGGGGTATCTCTCCACAATAGGGGTAGCAAAATTAAATTTAGAAATAAACTTACATTCAAAATATTAATCTTAAAGTGCACATTAGTAACTGTAGCTACCTGAAGTTTAAGGCTTTCCATTGTTAAGAAGCTGCATATCATCATCATCATCATCATCAATCATATTTATTGAGCGCTTACTGTGTGCAGAGCACTGTACTAAGTGCTTGGGAAGTACAGGTTGGCAACATATAGAGACAGTCCCTACCCAACAGTGGGCTCACAATCTAAAAGGGGGAAACTGCATATAACTCTGTAGAATTGTAAGGGAAAAACTAGGCTCATTTTAAATAGTTTTTCTAATATTTCTGATAATGTATGAATTATATGCAGCATTTGTGATCATTAAATTCCAAAGTACACCAGGTAAAGCAAAGATTTAGCTCACTATGGTAAGGGAGCGTGTCTACCGACTCTGTTCAATTGTACAATCTCAAGCACTTAGTACAGTGCTCTGCAGACACTAAGTACTCAATAAATACCATTGATGATGACAATGAGAATGTGGAGCTGGATTTGCCATTGAATTCTAGTCTTCAGGCAACACGTTTTCCAGTGAGCCAGGAATAGGCAAAGAAATAGAAGACCAAAATGTCCTACTAGGAGACTACCAGACAGTGTGACATCAAATTTCAGTTCAATCTGATAATTAATTATTCAATTTATTGAGCACTTATTCTGTGTAAAGCACCATACTAAGCGCTTGGGAGAGTAAAATATAGTATGTAGACATGATCCCTTCTCTCAAGGAGTTCCCAATCTAGGAATTATAGTTGATCATATTATACTATAGCTGATCATAGCCCACATTCTGCAACAACTAGACCACACACCAAAATATGGCTTTCTATCAGCATCACCACAAAACAATTTTCATGTGATTATTTAAAGCACTGAAGTACTGAGACACACAGTCAACTCTTCAGTGTGTAAGAAATGCTCACCTCATTCAGCTCTGCTGGGTAGGACATGTGAGAAAAATGGACAATAGCAATATACTGATCTGGCAGCAACTGCCTGGTTAAAATGAGGTGAGAACAAGCAGAGAGGATAAAAGAAAGACTTTAAATACAAGGTTGTCCAGCCAAATACTCTTAAGAGACCCCCAACAGTAGCAGCAGTGTGGTCTAATGGTTAGATTACGGGTCAAAAACTACTCACTATTGGCTTCAAAGCTCTCCATCATCTTGCCCCCTCTTACCTCACCTTCTTTCTCTCCCACATAGCCCATACACTCCACTCTTCTGCCGCTAATCTCCTCACTGTGCCTTGTTCTCTCCTGTCCCTCCATCAACCCCTGGCCCACATCCTACCTCTGGCCTGGAATGCCCTCCCTCCTCACATCTGCCAAACTAGTACACTTTCCCCTTTAAAAGCCCTACTGAAAGCTCACCTCCTCCAGGAGGTATTCCCAGACTGAGCCCCCCATTTCCTCTGCTCCTCCTCCCCTCTCCATCACCCCTTCTCCCTCTCTCTGCTCTACCCCCTCCCTGCCCCACAGCACTTGTGTATATATGTACATACTTATTATTCTATTTATTTTATCAATGATGTGTATATATCTATAATACTGTTTATTTATATTGATGCTACTGATGCTTGTCTACTTGTTTTGTTTTGTTGTCTGTCTCCCCCCTTCTAGTCTATGAGCCAGTTGATGGGTAGGGATTGTCTCTGTTGCTGAATTGTACTTTTCTAGCACTTAGTATAGTGCTCTGCACACAGTAAGCGCTCAATAAATATGATTGAATGAATGAATGAATGAATGGAAGTCAGAAGACCTGGATTCTAATCCCAGCTCCACCACTTGTCTGCTGTGTGACCTTGGGCAACTCACTTAACCTCTCTGTGCCTCAATTCCCTCATCTGGTAAATAGGGATTAAGACTACGAGTCCTATATGGGACAGGGAATATGTCCAGCCTGATTATCTTGTATCTACCCCAGCACTTAGAACAGTGTCTGCCATGTAATAAGCACTTAGACAAAACAATTGTTAGTCTTATTGCTCTGCACACAGTAAGCGCTCAATAAATACGATTGATGATTGATGATGATGACAGAAAAACTTAATCCCAACAGGACCATTCAGGAATGGGATGTCCCTGCCTGGGAAAAGACTTCCAGAAGATCATGATGCAGAGAGGCAGAAAACGCACACAGTAAGCGCTCAATAAATACGATTGAACGAATGAATGAATTTAAAGACAGCAGCAGGCATTGCTACAGCGAATACAACTGCACAGCAAAAGCAGCCTAGAGAAGTGCATAGTTCTGAAAGGTCTGTCAGTCACACCTCTATCTTTTCAGCCACACACGCGCCCACGAATAAAGCTTGCTGTTAGCAATGTCAACTTTGGACTGGAGCTGAGCAGTATTGGCTGCCAGCTTGTCACTCAAAATAAGAGGAGGCCTAATTAGCATTCTGACCTCACTGTTTGACTCCTGGCTCTGCCTCAACTTGTCTCTGCCCAGGCTGCTTGTAGAACGGGAAAGTGGGTGCTCAGAATAAAGGCTCAGCTCTGTTGAGCCAAGTGTATTGGATTAAGGCCCCCGTTGGAATGTATTTTGGAATGTATTGAAGCAAACCGTCATCATGAACAAAGCAGAGGGATGTACAAATAGGCAAAAATATTAGCTGGAGCCCCTATCCTTAGGCCCCTCTATCTCATAGGCTCCCCCAGAAAAGTTGCTTGGTTAGCACTTGTGCTTCAGCCCCTTTCCTTAGGCCCCTCTATCTCATAGGCTCCCCCAGAATTTTGCTCGGTTAGCACTTGTGCTTCTATATCCCACGGTTGTCATTTTGGCCTAATGTGTTGCACGTTTCTATTTGTTTTTAATATGCGACTTCTTCTCGAGGTTATTGGTGGCTTTAATGCCACACAGCTGAGCACTGCCATGCCTAATTACTCTGGAAACAAAATCAACAATCCTAGTAGAACAGTTGGAATGTATCTGTGGGCACATGTGCCCATGCTTTTTGCAGACTGCCAAGAGAGACTGGGAATCCACTGGAAGTTTTTAAATGACCAGCCTAGAATTGATGGCTCGCTCTATTAGGAGATAGAGAAGAAATAGATTGCTGAATATAGTTGCTAAGGTAGTTAATATACTGCCTTGCTTCGATTTCAGCATATTCATCATCATCATCATCATCAATCGTATTTATTGAGCGCTTACTGTGTGCCGAGCACTGTACTAAGCGCTTGGGAAGTAGAAGTTGGCAACATATAGAGACAGTCCCTACCCAACAGTGGGCTCACAGTCTAAAAGTGGGAGACAGAGAACAAAACCAAACATACTAACAAAATAAAATAAATAGAATAGATATGTACAAGTAAAATAAATAAATAAATAAATAAATAGAGTAATAAATCTGTACAAACATATATACATATATACAGGTGCAGTGGGGAAGGGAAGGAGGTAAGATGGGGGGATGGAGAGGGGGACGAGGGGGAGAGGAAGGAAGGGGCTCAGTCTGGGAAGGCCTCCTGGAGGAGGTGAGCTCTCAGTAGGGCCTTTTCATTTCCAATAAAATAATGAGCACATTATCCTACCTCAGATTATTTTATCTGACTATTATTAAATCTGTTGAGAAACCAACAGTTTCCTTTAAAGTTTAAATAAATGTGTCCTCTACCTGAGGTAGAATATTCCCAATGAAATAGAACCAGCAAATGGATTTTCTTATCATCCGTGAAGAAGTGTAAACTTAATCTAGTTGCTGTTTCTTTATCTCAATACCCTTTTAATTGACATTCTGCCTCATCTAATGAAAAACCACCCTCTCCACAACCACTGCCATTAGAACCTCATTTTGTCTATGTCAAGAGTGACTGACGGAGAGCTGAGGCTTAACTACTGATAGTTGAAATCTTCCTTTAAATCTAAACTCGGTAAAAAAATTTCAGTTTCCAGACTGAATATATAAGAATATATAGGGAGTGTCTCTATTTAAATCCCCTGACTTCAAGAGGATTTTAAATGACAGATTACAGTTTCAAAAAGGCTTTGATACACTCATTAAATTCTAGCTAAAAGCCTTTCTGAGGCATTAGATATTGCAATTTTACTCCTGAAAATGTATTTAACTAGGAAAAGAGGGATAAAGTTGAATTACACAGCCACCTATATCTTTTTTGAACATATGCTTGCTTCCTGTCTCACATTTCAGATGGTGAGTCGTACAGGAACAAAAGTAGAAGACTTTAAAGCTGGGATTTAAACATCCAAATCCGGGATCCATGTACAGTGTCTATCTATAAGAAATGTAACAAATTTATCAGAAGCGGAGAAGACTGTGGCCTAGTGGAAAGAGCTTTGGCCTGGGAGGTAGAGGATATGAGTTGCAATCCCAACTCTGTCACTTGTCTACTGTGTAATCTTGGGCAAGTCACATTATCTGTGCCTCAGTTTTTTCATCAGTAAAACGGGAATTCAGTCCTATTCTCTATTACTTAGACTTTGAGCCCCATATAGGACAGGGACTGTATCCGACCTGATTATCTTGTATTCATTCATTCATTCAGTCGTATTTATTGAGCACTTACTGTGTGCAGAGCACTGTGCTAAGCACCTGGGAGAGTACAATAAAACAAAAAACAGACACATTCCTGCACACAACGAGCTTACAGTCTAGGGGGGAGACAGACCCTAATATAAATAAATGAATTACAGATTTGCACTTAAGTGCTGTGGGGTTGAGAGAGGGTGGATGAATGAAGGGAGCAAGTCAGGGTGAAACAGAAGGGAGAGAGAAGAACGAAGGGCTTAGTCAGTGAAGGGCTTCTGGAGGAGACATGCTTTCAACAAGGCTTTGAAGATGGGGAGAGTAACTGTCTGACGGTTACGAGGATGGAGGGCATTCCAGGCCAGAGATTGGAATGGGTAAGGGGTCAGTGGTGAAACAAACAAGATCGAGGTACAATCAGAAGGTTAGCAATAGAGGACCAAATTGTGCAGCCTCGCTTGTAGTGAGAGTAGGGAGGTGAGGTAGGAGGGGGCAAGGTGATTGAGTGCTTTAAAGCCAATGGTGAAGAGTTTTTGTTTGATGAAGAGGTGCTCAGTACAGACTTAGCACATTTTAAGCACTTAGTAAATGCCGTTAGTATTGTTATTTGAATAGAGTTAGTTCCAAACCCTATTTTAACAGTCAAAAGCAAACCTACAATGAATGTGTCTCTCCAGAACAATCAATCAGTGGTATTTGTTGGGTGCTTACTGAGTGCAAAGCACTGTTCTAAGGTCTTGGGAAAGTAAAAGAAGCTTACAGTCTACGGGGAAAGACAGACATTATAATAAATTACAGATAGGAAAATAGTGGAGTACAAGGACCTCTATGCAAGTGCTGTTGGGCTAGGGTTTGGGGGTTAGGTAGGAGGGAGAGAGCTCGTTAAGTGCCTTAAAGCCAGTAGTGAGGAGTTTCTGTTTGATGTGGAGGTAGATAGGCAGCTATTGGACGTGTTTGAGAAGTTCAGAGATCTGGATTGATCAGTTTTTCCAGAAAAATGATCCAATCAATCAATCAATCAATCATATTTATTGAGCGCTTACTGTGTGCAGAGCAGTGTACTAAGCGCTTGGGAAGTACAAGTTGGCAACATATAGAGACAGTCCCTACCCAACAGTGGGCTCACAGTCTAGAAGAGTGGGCTCACAATCTAGAGTGAAATATGACCGGGAAAGGGGAGAGGCAGAAGTCAGTGATGTCAGTGAGGAGGTTGATACAGTAGTCAAGGGGGGAAATATGTGTTTGAATCAGCATGGTAGCAGTTTGGATGGAGAGTTGTCCAATCATTAATAATAATAATAATAATAATGTTGGTATGTGTTAAGCGCTTACTAAGTGCAAAGCACTGTTCTAAGTGCTGGGGAGGTTACAAGGTGATCAGATTGTCCCATGGGGGGCTCACAATTTTAATCCCCATTTTCCAGATGAGGTAACTGAGGCACAGAGAAGTTAAGTGACTTGCCCAAAGTCACACAGCTGACAGTTGGCAGAGCTGGGATTTGAACCCATGACCTCTGACTCCAAAGCCCAGGCTCTTTCCACAAAGCCACAGCAGCTTCTCCAATTATTCTCTGCCATGCTTCGAAGAACCACAAGCTTGTCAAGGACACAAGAGTTGACTTAGTTTACTAGACTGGTTTTGCCCATTTCCTTACAGAAAGGACAAATTCACATGATCCCAGACCACTGGGCAAAGTTTCCAGCAATGGAAGTAATAAATATGGCCTAGGAACAAGCTTGCTGCAGTTGGGTTTGGAAAGAGTAAAATATACATAGAAGATAGAGTCCTGCCTTCAAGAAGCCTATAATTTAGTGGGGATGACAGCCAGAAACAAATTATTCATGAATAATGGGAGCAAGAGGAGGAACAAAAACAGAACTAGTAATACCAACAGTATGAAAAGATCAATCAATGGTATTTACTGATCACTTACTGCAAACGGAGCATTGTTCTAAGTGCTGGATACAAGTTAATCAGGTTGGACACAGTTCCTGTCCCACACAGGGCTCGCAGTCTTAATATCATTTTCCAGAGGAGGGAACGGAGGCACAGAGAAGTGAAGTGACTTGCCCAAGGTCACACAGCAGACAAGTGGTGAAGCTGGGATTAGAACCCAGGTCCTTCTGACACCCGGGCCTGTGCTGCATCCAATAGGCCATGCTGCTTCTCTAGAAGGCCATTACAAGAAGAAGAATGGAGAATGAAAATTATTTATTTATGGATATGCAAATCATAACTAAATCAAGGTATATATTGTAACAAAAAACATGTAGAGAATGGTTTGCTTGTCAGTGAAGACATCTAGCAGGGAAGGCAAGAGTCGAATGTGGATTGTGACCACCCTCCCCTTCCCCCCTCACCCACTCCCTGTGGCCAATGGATATTTGTCCATTTTAACCCTATATTGGGGCAATGGTGTCCTGATCTCCAGGCAGAGCTATACATAATCCATCCTGCAGAGACAAATAGCTAAACAGATGGGGAAGAGCAGCCTTGTGATAGCAGAAACATTTAAGTGCTTGGCAGATTCTGTGCAGCTTAACTAAGGGTCACACATTCCCATTTTTAGTTAATCATCATCATCATCATCATCAATCGTATTTATTGAGCGCTTACTGTGTGCAGAGCACTGTACTAAGCGCTTGGGAAGTACAAGTTGGTAACATATAGAGACAGTCCCTACCCAGCAGTGGGCTCACAGTCTAAAAGGGGGAGACAGAGAACAAAACCAAACATACTAACAAAATAAAATAAATAGAATAGATATGTACAAGTAAAATAAATAGAGTAATAAATATGTACAAACATATATACATATATACAGGTGCTGTGGGGAAGGGAAGGAGGTAAGATGGGGGGATGGAGAGGGGGATGAGGGGGAGAGGAAGGAAGGGGCTCAGTCTGGGAAGGCCTCCTGGAAGAGGTGAGCTCTCAGTAGGGCCTTGAGCCTTGAGTTAATGAAACCAGAGAGTCACAGTACCCTACTAACATGTTTCCCTCACTGTGTGAGCTGGGTGATTGTCCTGGCACACACACCCCTACCCCAGAGTCATTTGAAACATTCTGGAAGGAGGCCGTCTTCTCTGCCAATGGTAGAAAAGCTCCACCGCCCCCCAACCCCTGCCTTTTTTTTTTTTTTTTGGAGGGTGGTCAGATTTGCAAAGCCAAGCTCTTCTGTGGGCAGAAATGAAAATAGTTGGAGCTTCCAGTTCCCTGGTACCAGGATGCTGCTCAGAGACCCAGCTTAGAAGAGATCTTCACACTATAAATGTATTTCAACCTAAACTCTACCTAGGGTAAAAAGGAAGCTAGAGCAGGTTAATGTACTCCCATCTTAAACTGAGGGATGTTTTAGACTAACTTCTACTTCCCAGACTTTTCCCCAAGCCTAGCACATGACATCGGACTTCTGTTAATCAATTCCTCAGCTTGGCCTTGACAGTCTTATCAACCAAGCAAGCAATGGCATTTATTGAGCACTTACTATGCACAGAGTAAAATACTAAGCATTTAGGAGAGTAGGATATGATAGAGTTTGTAGACATAGTCCCCCTTGCAAACCTTGACTCCATCATTTTCTGTTATTATCTTTCCAATTTGTAGTACTAATTAGATTCCATGGCTCGTTTGGGAATCTGGTTCCTCCGTGGCTTCTGAGTCCCGTACAGAACATTGGTGGGAGACTTTAAAACCATATCTCCCTTGGATAATATCAAATTTATGATGGTCAATATTTTTAGACCTAGTTTGATGGTTAAGGGACCTCAATAATAATAATAATAATGGCATTTATTAAGTGCTTACTATATGCAAGGCACTGTTCTAAGCACTGGGGAGGTTACAAGGTGATCAGGTTGTGCTACGGGGAGCTCACAGTCTTAATCCCCATTTTACAGATGAAGTAACTGAGGCATAGAGAAGAGAAGTGACTTGCCCAAAGTCACACAGCTGACAATTGGCAGAGTCGGAATTTGAACCCATGACCTCTGACTCTAAAGCCCGTGCTCTTTCCACCGGGCAACGCTGCTCAATTTCGACCTCACAGGAGAAAACCCTTACTAGAGTGTAATAGTTTTTGCTCCTGTTATTTATTGTTTTGCCACCATATGATGGATGAGGACAGAAATTACTTTTTCTCTTAGTTCATTCATTCATTCAATCGTATTTATTGAACACTTACTATGTGCAGAGCACTGTACTAAGCGCTTGGGAAGTACAAGTTGGCAACATATAGAGACGGTCCCCACCCAACAGCGGGCTCACAGTCTAGTGATATAATGACTTGTGGTCATTCCCAAAGACTATTCTCCTCAGAAAACTAGCAGAGGTCTGGAGTCAGAGCAGTGGAGAGCCATTTAGCAAAAGGTGGGGAATAGCTCTCAAAGTCTCCCTACTGATAGTTTAGTTAATTATCTCATTTAATTATGTCATCAGTAAAAACACTTATCCCCAACACAGTGAAGGCCAAGTATGGCAGTTTTCTAGGTGAAATTTAACCACATAAATACTCAAAGAAGCAACTTGGCCTAGTAGAAAGAGTCCATGACTTCAAGTCAAGAGATTTGGGTTCTGATCCCAGCTCCACTACTGACCTGTTATTTGACCTTGGGCAAGTCACTTAAAATAAGACCTTCCCTGATTAAGCCCTTTTCTCTTGGACTCCCTCGCCTGTGTAGTCTAGGCACTTGGCTCTGTATTCATCATGCATTTGGTATTCATCCCACCTTCAGCCCCACAGCACTTAAGTACAAATAATCTATTTATATTAATGTCTCTCTGCCCCTCTAGACTGTAAGCTTCTTATGGGCAGAGAACGTGCCTACTTACTCTCCCAAGCACTTATTCATTAATTCAGTCAGTCATATTTATTGAATGCTTTACTGTGAGCAGAGCACTGAACTAAGCGCTTGGGGAGAGTACAATAATCAATCAATCAATCAATCAATCAATCAATCGTATTTATTGAGCGCTTACTGTGTGCAGAACACTGTACTAAGCGCTTGGGAAGTACAAGTTGGCAACATATAGAGACAGTCCCTACCCAACAGTGGGCTCACAGTCTAAAAGGGGGAGACAGAGAACAAAACCAAACATACTAACAAAATAAAATAAATAGAATAGATATGCACAAATAAAATAAATAAATAAATAAATAGAGTAATAAATATGTACAAACATATATACATATATACAGGTGCTGTGGGGAAGGGAAGGAGGTAAGATGGGGAGGATGGAGAGGGGGACGAGGAGGAGAGGAAGGAAGGGGCTCAGTCAGGGAAGGCCTCCTGGAGGCAATACAACAATAAACAGACACATTCCCTGCCCAAAACAAACTTACAGTCTAGAGCTGTGGGGAGGGACAGACATTAATATAAAAAAAACTTATAGATATGTACGTAAGCGCTGTGGGGAAGAACAGAGGGATCAAATCAGGGCAATGCAGAAGGGAGTGGGAGAAGAGGAAAGGGGGTGGGCAGTTGTCAGGGAAGACCTCCTGGAGGAGATGTGCCAGACAACCCTCAATAAAAGTCATGAATTGATTGATTGATTCTCTGTGACTCAGTTTCTTCATCTGTAAAATGGGGATTAAATGTGAGCCCCATGTGGAACAGGGACTGTGTCTAATCTGTTTATCTTGTTTCTATGCCGATACTTAATACAGTTCTTGGCACATAGCTTAACAAATACCACTAGCATTATTATTATCAATCAATCATATTTATGAGCACTCTACTAGGTGCTTGGGAGAGTACAATACAACAGAGTTGGTGGACACTTTCCCTGTGTTATTCATCCTTTCCTTATCTCTTTGGTCATCCACGATACACTTCAGATTTCCATTCACAGCTTATTGATTTTGGTCTGGTGGGTCATTTGAGAAACAATGTGGTCTGGTGGAAAAAGCACAGGCCTCGGAGTCAGAGGACATGAGTTCTAATCCCAACTCTGCTAGGTATCTGCTGTGCAACCTTAGGCAATAACTCAACTTCTCTATGCCTCAATTCCCTCGTCTTCAAAATGGGGATTCAAACTTTTTCTCCCTCCTACTTAGACTGTAAGTCCCAGGTGGGACCTGGCTATCTTGTATCTTCTTTAGCACTTATTATAGTGCTTGGCACATAATAAGCACTTACCACCAACATCAGGAGAAGCTGTAAATTCTTTTACACCTACCCAGGCCATGATCAAGGTTTTAGGTTTCCATCTCCAACAGTTCTTAACCCTGCATTTTACTGCCAAATTGAGTCTTATTTGGAATCTTCTGCCACGGTTCTCATTTTTATCCAGCTACTTTGTGGGGATATTTTTTCCCTTTCCCTGGCATTCATCCCATCTCTCAAGTCAGTGTCATCGGAGAACCTAATTAGCATGCGGCTTGCCACCCCTTCTAAACCATTAATAAAGATGTTCAGCCTGAGTATTAAGAGGGAACCAGCCACCAGACAGGCAGAGTGCAATGGAGACACTATACCCCAGCTAGGAATTATTCAAATTTTCTGCAATATGAAGCATTCATCTCAAGTTCAAGTTGGGTTTCAGATGTCTTTAATGCTTTAGAAATTTTAAAATTGGGGTTAGATGAAGCTTCTACAGCTGGTGAAATAAAAGTGAACTTTTAAAAAGGAAATTTACACAGCAAAATCTTCATCTCCTCTTTACCCCTTAAGAAGTTGAAATTGATAATCTTTGTCATGCAAGAAAAAGAAAAAAGAGGGGGCTCCCTTATTCATACAAACCCTCTGCTGATCAGCCTTATATCCTCTATGAATTTAGATGGATGAGAGTTCTGTGAAAAATATGGCACAGTCCCTGCCATTCAAAAATTGGATATTTCTTAAAAAATTAAAATAGCTAGCAGGGTGCGAGCACTGATTTTTTTTTTATTAGAATCTCATTCAGTTCATTGTTCCTGGCTAATTATCCGTAGTACTATAACTTTAATAAAACCCAACTCAATTAAGGTAGCTTAAATTTATTACAAATCAGCCTACAACTATTTGTAGAATATAGCTCAGAAGGCTAAATGTTATGTTGTGGCTGGACCTAATTGCTAATTGAAAGAAAAAGACTAAGGTAAGTGACTGATCGTTTGTAAAATAAACAAACAAGAATAACTTTCTGCTGAAGCAATGAACAAGTGTTGTAATTATCAACTGTTTAGCTTGACATACCATTACTGAGACACTGTTTAGACTCATTATCTATGCCAAGGGCTGTGTGTTCAATCCCAAAGTCAGCATCTCCAGGGGACAAATTTGGGGCAAGCAGCAATTAGAATTCATTATTTCCACTCAGGACCCCAGATCCTCAGCGGCCCCTTCCTTTGGCCCTCAATCAAATAATGATACTTATGGTACAGCGCACTGCATGAAGAGGTTGGGAGAAAACGATGTAATAGTTGGTAGGCATTATCCCTACCTTTAAGGAGACTGCAGGCTAGTGACTCAAGTTTAGTGACTCACTCAAGACCTTTATCCTTCCCTGAAGTCTTGGAATTCTATTCCCTTCCTCTCCTCATCTGTGCTTGGAATCTTTGCTCATCCACATACTCAGTACTTTGATCCCTCCTCCCTTCCCCTCCATGCTGAAGTAGCCAGACTCATACTTTCCCCACACTTGACAGTCCATCAAATATGGTTCCCTCAGCCATCCATCCCTCCCTCAACTATAAAGAAGAAATATCTCCTCCCAGAGCCTGTTAAATGTGTGCAGCCAATAGCGCCAGTGAAGAAATGTATCCGAATGGATCAGTAGATGCAGCAGTTGGGAGAGCATGAAAAATCTGCCCTACTTTCATTTGACAGTGTCAAATCCTGCTAAAGCATAATTTGGTCCATTCCCACCTTCCCCCTACTGCAACATCCTCCTCTTCCCGCACAAAAATTCTTCATTTCTAAACTCCCAGCTATAAAAACGGGTTCTAGTGGAATGGATACAGCAGTTTAGGTGTTTGGAAAACCTGTTTCCATCTCCGGGCTGCATGAATTTGAGTACATATCATATAGTACATAGTGAGCGCTCAATAAATACGATTGATGATGATGATACATAACTTTCTGAACCTTAGTTTATCTAAAGCTTGATAAGACTTCAGACACAGAATTTCTCACCAATGTGGAAAGAGCACTATGGGCTTTAACTTGGCACTGTTTACCAAGTGTGTTCAGATCCCCACATTATAGGAACTAGCAAAGTATGAGGCAAGTTTTTTCTTTAAGAATCAGTAACTGCTTTGTGATTCATCTTGTTTTCCAACATGGCTGGCAAGGTTCTACTGGACCATTTGAACATGTGCAGTTAATCCAACCCAATGTTTTGAAAGACCTTCATTCTAAAATTGTGCTTGAAGCAGGGAACTCCTGACTGTTTGCTAATACTGGCTCTGCTTTAAGCTCGTGTGGGCAGGGAATATGTTGATGAACTCATTATACTGTACTCTCCCAAGAGTGTAGTAATAATAATAAAAATAATAATAATAACAATGGAATTTGTTAAGCATTTACTATGTGCAAAGCACTGTTCTAAGCACTGGGGAGGTTACAAGGTGATCAGGTTGTCCCACAGGGGGCTCACAGTCTTCATCCCCATTTTACAGATGAGGTAACTGAGACCAGGAGAAATGAAGTGACCTGCCCAAAGTCACACAGCTGACAATTGGTGGAGCCAGGATTTGAACCCATGACCTCTGTCTCCAAAGCCCGTGCTCTTTTCCACTGAGCCACGCTACTTAGTACAGTGCTCTGCATGCAGTAAACACTCAATAAATGCCATTGATTGAACAACTGATTAATTGATTGCATGGCGAGGAAAATGCATCTGATAATATACAATTTTTCCCAGTGGGATGCCTTGAAAAACAACAGGTAGGCAGTTACAAGAAGGTTTGGGAACATCCATGGAAAAGTTTCATTGGGAAGCCTAGAACACAGGCCTGAGAATCAGAAGAGCTGGGTTCTAATCTCAACAATTGCAGTGGCAGACCTTGGGCAAATCACTTAACTTCTCTGGGCCTCAGTTTTCTCCTTTGTAAAATTGGTATTAAATACCTGTTCCCTCTCCCACGTACATGGTGAGGCCTGTGTGGAACAGGCACTGTGCCTGTTATACCTTAGATTTAGTACAATGCTTGGCACCTAATTGAAAAAAAAGACAAATACCACAACTATTACTACTAATAGCTATTACAGATAAGAAAAATGTTGATAATGCTAACAGGCTCATTTATCTCCCATTTTCTTTTTTATTATCCAGTCATATTTTTCTCACTTGATATAGGTTAATTTATTGCTCTGTTATATGCAACATTTATTTGATTGGGCTTAAGACAAAGCTAGGCATGCTAATGCTACCCCAAACTGATTTGTCACACTTCCTGATTTGGCATAGACTCCTAGAATCAGAAACGAAGTTCTGTTTTCAAAAGTGACAAGATTCCACTTGAGTGATATTTGCAAGTTACGATCAATCAATCAGTTGTATTTATTGAGTGCTTATTTTGTGTAAAACACTGAACTAAGTGCTTGGAAGAGTACAATACAGCAGAGTTGGTAAACACCTTCCCTGCCCATAACAAGCTTATAGTCTAGAAGGAGAGACAGGAATTAATATAAATAATTTACAATACATAATTCATAGATACGTTCATAAGTGCTGTGAGGCTGAGGCTGGGGTGAATATCAAATGCCCAAAGGTCACAGATCCAACTGCATAGATGATGCAGATGGGAGAGGCAGTCAGGGAAAAAACAGCTTAATCGGGGAAGGCTGCTTGAAGGAGATGTTACCTTAATAAGGCTTTGAAGGTGGGGAGAGTGGTGGTCTGACATATGGAGAGAGAGGGAGTTTCTGGCAGGAGGGGAGAGATGGGAAAGGGGTCGGCAACAAGATGGATGAAACTGAGGCACAGCAAGAAAGCTGGCGCTAGAAGAGTGAAGTGTGTGGGCTGGGTTGTAATAGAAGATCAGTGATGTAAGGTAGGAGGGGGCAAGCTAATTGAGTGCTCTAAAGCCGAGTTTCCATTTGATGCGGAGGTGGATGGGAAAACACTGGAGGTTCTTGAGGTATGGGGAGTCATGGACTGAACTTCTTTTTAGAAAAATGATCCATGCAGCAGAGTGAAGTATGGCCTGGAGTGGAGAGAGACAGGAGGCAGGGAGGTCAGGGAGGAGGCAGATGCAGTAGTCAAGGTGGGATAGGATAAGGGTCTGGATCAGCATAGTAAGCAGTTTGGATGGAGATGAAAGAGTGGATTTTAGCAATGTTGTGAAGTTAGAGCCGACAGGAGTTGGTGACATTGAATATGTGGGCCGAGTAGAGAGATGGGTCGAGGACAATGCCAAGGTTATGGGATTGTGAGATGAGGAGGGTAGTGGTATTGTCTACAGTGATGGGAAAAAAGGAGGGGGGACAGTATTTGGATGAGAAGATAGAGTTCTGTTTTGGACATGTTACCCTTGAATTTTGTATTCTTACTCTCCTAGGATTGAGGTCCACCTTAGCACAGCTATGCAGGGTGAGACACATGAGAAGAGTAAATGACAGCAGGATACCCAAACTCCTGCCTGGTGAGCTGAAAATGGAAACTGGAAGCAAGGAGGACAGAGGGAACATTTTGAGGACACAGTAAAACAAAGCCTCAGACAATACTATTTCTTCACTGAAAATTGAGAGTTAACTGTAATGGGGAGACCAGCATATCTTACTACCATCAAGGAAAGGAGTGGGATTTGGGGAGCATAACCTCCCAAAGGATCGAGAGACAAGTAGGCAAAGTACGTGAGAGCACAAAGTAGCCTGCTTGTGTGTACAATGCAGCTGGGGCTGAAAAGGTCAATGTGTGACCCGTAGTCAGTCACGTATGCACCATAGGTGAATTTGATGGTCAGAGGCATCTTTTTCAAGTAGCAAGCAGATATTAGCTTCCTGTAACATAAAAAATGCATAGAACAAAAAAATCGATTTGAATTTAAGACTGGGTGAGATCAACCCACACAAACACACACACACACACACACACACACACACACACACACACAACTGCCATAAAGACCATCAGAGAACAACATTTACAAGAGAGGCAAGAGGGGGGTGCAGCTGCAGATTACTGCTCATTTGTTTTTGCTAAAGCCAAGGGCAGCCCAGTGACTAGAAAAATGACTGCCAGAACATCATGCTGGCAACCTCTGGCCCCCCTGTAGCTTGGTCTATTACCTTCCCCTTGCCTGTCTGTCCAGTATTTGCAGTCCTTTGAAGCTGGTAGTCTTGTTTGCAGATTTATTGTGCATGCTATGAGGCAGGGGAGACCCATGGAGGAGTGTGCTCACTTGCCTGGATTAGATACTGGACGTCTATTGCTGTTTCCACTTGCTGCCCTTCTAGCGGGTTAGAATCCCCAGAAGGGTTCAAAATACAGGCCATGAAAAAAATGAAATTATTGGCAATATTACTTATACACACTGCGGCACAAGGAGTACGCTTGAAAGAATAACCTGTTTTTTATGGCAAATGAACCACTGAAGAGATTGCATTCTGCCCACTGACCTAAAAGATTCGTATGGACACTGACAAATACAGTTAATTGAACATTTTCTAAAACAACCAGAAAGGTCAGAGAAAGTGCATTTCCTTCCCCTTTCCAGCTCATGTTTGATAAAAACCCACCCACACTTATTGCTGGTGGGGTGGGGAGAGGGGAGAGGGAAAGAGGGGAAAGGAAAGGCAGAAGAGAAGAAAGAATGGTCATCATTACCTCATCTTGTGAGTAGAACATATAAAAATTTATCCCCTCAATTCAGGTAACTAACTTTTCTCAGTTCTGATGTGGGGTGAGGGTTGGGGATATTTGGAGGCCTATTTAAATAATACTAATTATAAGTATGGTATTTGTTATGTGCTTTCTACGTGTCACGCACGGTTCCTAGCAATGGAGCAGATACAAGTTAATCACACCCGACACAGTGCCGTCCCTCCTGGGGCTCTCAGTCTAAGTAGGCGGGAGAACAGGTATTCAATCCACCTTTTACACTCAAGGAAATTGAGGGACGGAGAGTTAAGTGGCTTGGCCGAGGGCCAAGGTCACATAGCAGTCAAGTGGTGGAGCTGGGATTACAATCCAGGTACTCTGACTCCCAGCCGCTTGCTCTTGTCACTATGTCACACTGATCTTGTGGAATCCTCATGCTGCCACCCTCTCCAGCAGGAAGGACCATATTCATCACCCTAGCAGATCTTTCTGACATTTGGCTCAAGCCCCCAAAGAGAAACATGGAATACAGATTAGCACTAGGAACCCTCAATGGATGCAGCCACTCACAAACATAAGATAAGGATGGCTCACTGGTCCAGAGACCATTAAGACACCCAAACCAGCAACTTAGGAAACTCCGAAGAGATAACACTAACTTCATAATCCTCCAACTCTCCAGACCCAGCTCTATCTCACTGCTACTGCTTGTCCAATTTTCCAGACCACCGACCTGAAGGTAGCCACAACCCATTTGCTGATCTCTGCAGTAAGTGTGGACCTCCCCCCACTCAGGAAGTACCCCTTCAGGACTGCAGATACGGTGCCTTTCCACCAGACGATCCAAGTGCAGGAACAAAGCTGTAACATGGGTCCACCAGATGACATGGGTTCTTATCCAAGTTTAGAGTCCAAGGGAGGAGTTTACAGTCTACAAAACCCCAGTCGCAGCAGTTTGTGTCTTCTGAATCTCCACCTCACAGTTGGTCATAATGGGGGGGGATTCAACCCTCCTGTATTAGAGGGGAGGATGGCTAACTCTACATAGAAAATATTTCATATTTATAGTTGCCATAAACGTCGATAACAAAATGGTATCTCTTTGGTGTTCAAAAATGAATCCAATTCAAACCAAAAAACAGAGTCAATTTTCAAAATAACAACAACAACAAAAAAGGCCAAAAGCAATCCCATTACTGGGTGAGACCAATGGTCAATCCAGCCTTTAAACATCCCTGTCATTTCTTCCTAATAACCCAATATGAATCTCTAGCTCATGAATGTATCCAAATCCTTCCTGAGCATATTGAGGTTTTCCCACTGCATAACTTATTGTGGTAACAAATTTGACATATTTGCCACCTGCCTGGGAAATGTTCCTTTTTTAAATTTTAAGCCTAGCTTCTTGAAGCTTCAGTGGGTGCTCCCTCATCCTCTTTCTGTAGGATTTGGTGAACAATAATTCCATGCTTACCCTAGTCACAGCCTTCTTAATATTTGTATATCAATCATTTCCCCTCAACTTCACCTTTCCAAACTGAAGTCTTAATCTTTCCCAGTCTGTCCTCATGCAAATGGAGATACAAACTATTTTCCCCTAGTTATCTCTGTGTGAATTATTGTCATTTTTGCAATCTACATTTCTTTATTGGAATGTGGAGAAATAAACTTTACCTAGGTATCTGATGGCTCATTCATTCATTCAACTGTATTTATTGAGCACTTACTGTGTGCAGAGCACTGTACTAAGCAGTAATCAGCCAATATTTTAAGTGGCATAGTTATCCATTATGGTGATGTTCAAAGATGGACTGCTAATGCCCAGGTGAGATGTCACACCTACACCGTAACATTTTGCAGGCACTAAAGGAGCTCCTACACTGTAACTCAGTTAGAGCTTACCATTAGAAGCTGTCTGCAGCCATTTTAAGCTTGTGGTTCTTATTTAAAAAGCTTAATTGGAAGGTTTTATTACTCCCAATTAGGCTTTTTAATTAAAAGAAAAAGTTGAAAGAGGCTTCAGGCAAATCCTGCTGAAGCCCATATCCACACAAACCCAAGGGGGAGGAAAACAAAATCAAGCAACTATAAAACAGCAGTTGCAGCTGCAACTTTCAGGAATTTTTTCCTCTGTTCCTAGTTACTGCTCTGGCAGTGCCTGATGTTGAAGAAACAGGCACGACTGATAGGAAAATAAAATCAGGATGGTGCAACCATCAGATAATGTAATTATTGTAATTTAAGCCTGATTACCAAAGAATATATAAACATTCAAGAACAAAAGCCTAATAAAAATGAGTGCTTTAACTGAAATACTTCACAGTTCAATTTAAACCCTTCACAAAACTAATTACTGCACCTTCTCTGCCCTAAAATTTTTCATAACTGCAAGACAATCACATGTGTTACTTTAAGTTGAACACATTTCAGATTCCTTCAGTTTGTGTTTGAATTTGCTATCTTAGTACATACAGGTGATTCTCTTGATAAAGGAAAGACTAATGCAAATATACTGTGTGCTAAATAGGCCTGTAGAGCTGCTTGAAGCTATCAGAGAAGCAGCATGGCCTAGTGGATTGAGCATGGGCTTGGGACTCAGAAGGACCTGGGTTCTAGTCCTGGTTCTGCCACTTGGCTACTGTGTAACCTTGGACAAGTCATTTAATTTCTCTGTGACTCAGTTAGTTCATCTGTAAAATGAGGATTAAGACTGTGAGCCCCATGTGGGACAGAGACTGCGTCCAACCTGATTACCTTGTATCTATCCCAGCACTTTGAATCGTGCCTGGCACCTAGTAAGCACTTAACAAATACCATTAAAAAAAAAGACATCCAGTTTTCTGAGGTTTCACCAGACTCATAGAGGGCCATATCAACATCAAATAGCCGGTCCAGATGCTGAACAGTGAGTTCGTGGAACACAGTTTCCTCAGCTTACCTATGGTAGAGGATAGAATCTCTCCTCAGGAATGGCAGGTGAGCTTTAGTCCTGAGGTTTGAGAACCAGTTACCTGTGCGGAGTAATTGATTCCAGTGTTGATGGCTTATGCAGTGCCACTTATACCCTCTCCTCCCTGACAGTCATGTTCCCACTGGGGCACAGAGAACTGGAAGTGAAAAGGAGGGGAGAGGTCCAGCCTGATGCAAAGTGCATATGTGGCCTCCACCCCTATCAGCCATCTGTGGCCAAAGTGGGATTGGAACCAGATTCCCAGGGTGGTGTCCTCTCCATTCAACCAACGTAGGGCTCTCAGTTTACCAGCAATCAATCAGTGGTATTTCCTGAGCACTTTCCATGTGCAGATCATCTTATTAAGCACTTGTAAGGGAACAATACGGCATAGTTGCTCAAAACTATCCCTGCCCTAATGGATCAGTCGATCCATCAGTGGTATTTACTGAGCACTTATTGCATACAGAATATGGACTTGGTAGAGAACAATGCAACAGAGTCGGTAGACATATTCCTTGCTCATAGTCCAGAGGCGAGACAAACATTAAAATAAATCATGGATATGTACATAAGTTCTGTGGGCTGAGGGTGGGGTTAGATCTAGACATTGAAAGCAATTACAGATAGGGGAATGGACAGGATATGATGATGATGGCATTTGTTAAGCACTTACTATGTGCAAAGCACCGTTCTGAGCACTGGGGTAGACACAAGGTAATCAGGGTGTCCCATGTAGGGCTCACAGGCTTCACCCCATTTTACAGATGAGGGAACTGAGGCCCAGAGAAGTGACGTGACTTGCCCAAAGTCACACAGCTGACAAGTGGCAGAAGCAGGATTAGAACCCATGACCTCTGACTCCCAAATCCGGGCTTTTTCCACTAAGCCACGCTGCTACATAAGTGCTGGGTAGGGACATCTCTATATGTTGCCAACTTGTACTTCCCAAGCGCTTAGTACAGTGCTCTGCACACAGTAAGCGCTCAATAAATACGACTGAATGAATGAATGCTGTGGGACTAGGAGTGGGATGAGTATCAAAATGCTTAGCGTGGCTCAGTGGAAAGAGAATGGGCTTAGGAGTCAGAGGTCATGGGTTCTAATCCCAGCTCCCCCACATATCTGTTGTGTGACCTTGGGCAAGTCATTTAACTTCTCTGAGCCTCAGTTACCTCATCTGTAAAATAGGGATTAAGACTGTGAGCATCATGTGGGACAACCTGATCACCTTGTATCTCTCCCAGCACTTAGAACAGTGCTTTGCACATAGTAAGTGCTTAACAAATGCCATCATTATTATTAAGGGGTACAGTGAAACAATACCCTCCACAACCCAGCACAGCTGGGCAGGACCCATGGGAAGATACCCAAACAATAAGGTGAAATGAAATGAAGTGAATGTAAGTGGAGAAAGCAAACCAAATGTCTTGTATAATTTTCAGCATTCACCTGGATGATTACCTATTAAAACTGAATTAGAAGTTAGCCAAGAGGACTAAAAATACTTGCATACCTCAAGACTTCACACAGACCATGCAAACTTTTACAAAATAGAATTCGCTACAGGGCTGAGAAAAGCCTGAAGAATTACTTCTGACACCTTTTAAATGTATCTTACCCACCTTTTAAAGCTGATATAATAAAAATTTTCTGTAACTCATTTCGGTGATGTGACTCAAACCATTCTTGAAACATTGCTGCCTTCTCATTTTTGCAGAAAATGTATTTTTAAGTCCCATTTTTGATACCATCAGTCTAGGTAAGAAAACTGGTGGCACCGGAAAAGTTCAATCAGTTTTGAAGACCAACAGAACGGATGTGCTCAAGAGCTCTCTCCAAAGGGGAAAAAATGGAGATAATCCTAAAGTTACTCAAATGACAACTTTTGAGATTAAAAATACATCGCTTCTTACTGACCTACATGTGGTTAAATAGTGCTAAAAAATGAACATTTGGCATTTTTCCAGAATTGGTAGCAATCAAATTTGATGTACTTTATAAGCAGTGATACTAAGGCAAATAGATTCTGTGAGTCAACGTAAATAGTTGCTAAGTGGAAAAGCCTGCTTTGTTTGAAAAGGGCACCTCAATTCCCATCCCTGCCCATCAAATGAAAAGGGGAACGTATGAGAATATCAACTGTGAAAATGTCAGCATACTAAGCAGGGTTTATAGCAAGCATTCCTTCCTATGGAAAGGAAAGATCTCAATGAATGTTATTTGAAGGTCCATCTGCTACAGAGATCTGCTGGGCTGCCTTGTTTCTGGAAAGCTTTTCCACTGGGAGGTCCAGATTCCTGGAGCTCTAACTAGCGCAACCCATCACCCCATCCCCACTCACAGCTGTTGTCCATAGTGCCAGAGAAAATGAGCTGAACTAAAAGAAAAGGATTGAGAAGAAAGAGCTTCCACATGTTTAAAAAAAAGCAGATTAAATCCAACACTCAAATGAAAGATAGCGTTCCACCTTACCCGTGATATTTGCCTCTCGGAGTGAAAAATGTAATCCATTTGTGCCCCTAGATGAATAGGTAATATGCTTGTAAATGACTATCTGAGAAAAAGAGTTTATTTTTCCAGCCAATTTTTTTAGGCAATCTAAGTAGAAAGGACTTCTTTTTTAAAAAAAAAAAAAACTATCCCCAAGCCTGTACTACAAGGTCCGTGTGTGCCTTTACTGCCCAAATTATACACAGAAGTCCTTGTTTGGGATGCTGATGATTTCCACTCAGCCTAAATCTAACTTTGAAATGCAAAAAGAGAGAAGATCTTTTGTTGTTGCTATCAAAGGGGGAAAAATGAACTAGTCCATAGGGATAGTGCCAGAGGCAGATAACGAAAGCTTGAAATTGAAATGGTGATAAATTCTGTGTACACCAAATTTTAAAGGTAAGATGAATATTTATTGGAATAACATTTCATTTTCAGCTAAAGAACATGTCCCACTCTGAAGAACTGTATGAAATACCCAAGGCTCTCCACTTCAAAAAGAAAAAACAAAGGGGAGATGTACGTTTTAATGATGAACCTGAAGTCCTGAATGACAGTCACAATGCCATTCATGCTTACTACACCAAAAAAATTCCAAATCATTCCCACATTTAATGAGCAGATATAAAATATCTATAATTTTATTCTCCATGAAAAGACGATCACTGCTGGGGAGCAATCTCAGTACTCAAAATGAGATCTGAAATTTAACAGGCCTGAGTTCAACTACTAAAACCTAAAATTTAACCTTGGACCCTTCTATTGATCAAAACAATTATAATACTCCTTGGAGATGAACAAGGAATGGGAAACTAAATTAGTTCCTCCTTAGAAAGAAAGTCTGCAGCTTGTTATCAACAGTAAAATGTTTTAATGGTCAATGAGCATCGAGGCAACAGGCCCGAATAGATTTTAAGATGCATATGTCAATGGTGCTTGCCTGAGACATTCAAGGATTATGATTTGACCTTGTGACATTCATTTCACTTTTGGAGTTGGTCTTGCAACCGTACCCACCAGGGTCCTAGTGCCCTTGGCAAGCAGTGTTGTCTATTTGAAAGAGCCCAGGCCTGGTAGGGTCAAATGCGAACTCTGCTACTTGCCTGCTTCATGATCTTTAACTTCTCTGTGTCTCAGTTTTCCTATATTTAAAATGGGGATTGAATACCTGTGCTCTCCTTCCTCTTAGGCTGGGAGCCCCAGGTGGGACAGAAATTGTGTCCAAACTGATTATTTTGTACCTACCCTAGTGGTTAGTACAATGCTTGGCACATAGTAACCACTTAAATAAAACAAAATGTACAACTGAGATAGGGACTCTCTAAGGGCTCCACACTAATGCCTCTCAAGATTGCCTCAGTGATTTGCTGCCACTATCTCATGACCCTTAGGTATGGAACCTCCAAAAGGCACTGGCTGCTAAGGTTTGGAGAGAAGCTCAGTGCTCCCTCCTCCCCCCACCACTCCATGGTAGCAAGTCTCCAAATTGGTAGGTTCCACACACACAGCTCATTCCAGCACACCCTTTGGTTATGAACAGATGAACTGTATTTACTTACTCAGGTCTTGACTTATGCAGTCCATTCGTTTCCAACCCATAGCGACACCACAGACACATCTCTCCCAGAACACTCCACTCTCCATCTGCAATCACTCTGTTAGTGTATCCATAGAGTTTTCTTGGTAAAAATACAGCAGTGGTTTACCATTGCTTTCTTCCAGGCAGTAAACTCGAATCTCTGCCCTCAAATCTCTCCCAAACCCCTGCTACCCAGCATGGGTACGTTTTGACTTTTAGCAGATTGCCCTCCGCTTGCTAGTCACTGCCCAAGCTAGGAATTGAATGGATAAGCCCCTGCTTGACTCTCCCTCCCGTAGCCGAGACTGGTAGAGTACTGGAAACTCTCCAGGTGCGACACTGAGAGGGCACTTACTCAGATATCAATTATAAAAGGTGTTGTCCAACAGCATTTTAAACAAGATCTGCCAGAGTATAAACTCCTCGAAAGGAAGGGATCATTATTCCTACTTCTATTGTTCTCTCCCAAGTGCTCCATATAAGATAGTCACTCAATAAATGCTACTGATTGTTACAAGAATAATCATCTGTACCTGGCTGGAATTTGTTCTTACCTAAAACCCAAAGTCCACCTCCCTGACTCTGTACCCATCGTTACTCTTTCTTTAGCACATGGACTTCTCTTTTGTCCAGCAACCTAAGGTTTCCTCCCACTTTCCAAACCCCTCCAACTTTCCTACCTCTTTCCCAGAAATTGGTTGTCCTCCTGCCGATGCCATCAGGTAACCGATTGGCATTACAGGCCAAAAAAACTTTTCCTATGGGAGGGGTTCCGGAGTGGTGTGTTGTTTCTCTGTTCTAGAAGCTCTGGACCTCTCTTCCTCCTCTATGTTTGGGGCTGATGTAGCTTGACCCTTTCAAGGTCTAGCATCTATCTTTTCAGCCACCATCACACACATGAGTAGGATTTTACTGTCAGTAGAGTCAGGTTTGAAAATGAAGGACAGCTCTATGCAGATATGGACAGATATATGTTTATATATAAATATCTATTCTCTGACATGTAATCAATGGTATTCACTGAGCACTTACTGTGTTTACAGCATGGTACTAAGCACTTGGGAGAATAGTCAGTTAGCCAATCATATTTACTGAGCACTTACTGTATGCAGAGCACTGTATTAAGCATTTGGGAAAGTACAGTATAACAATAGACACCTTCCCTGCCCACAACAAATTTATAGTCTAGAGGGGGGGCAGACATTAATGTGCTTAGTACAGAGATCTGCTCACAGCAGGCATTCAATATGATTGCTTATCACTCTTCTGTAACTTTCCAAGTGTCTTGTACAGTGCTCTGTTTTCAGTAAGAACTCAATCCATTCTGTAGATGATGATGACAGTGATGGGTTAGCTATAAAGAACTTTCTCAGTGGGACAGTTGCTAAACACTGATGAGAGCTCTGGGGCTACCAAGGAGGCAGCTTTCTATCTCCTGATCTTTTCCTTTATCATTTCGTTTGGGAAACAGTTACTCAGCTTTTCCAAGCCTCCTTGAATTACAATATTTCAAAGCAAACCAACCTCAACAGAAAACATTTACGGGATCAGACCTCCATCAACCACATCATCATCACCATCTTCATCTTCAGTGGAAAGAGCGCAACTCTGGAAGCAGATTCTAGTTCAGACTGCAAAAAGGGGAATGTCTGCTGGGGCTATGCCCATAGTGGTTTTTGTTTTGTTTGGGTTTTTCTGTTTTGGTTTGTTTATGGAATTAGTCAGGCACTTACTTTGTGCTAGGCACTGTGCTAAGCACTGGGGTAGATACAAGCTACTCAGATTGGACACTGCCCATGTCCCACTTGGGGTTCACGGTCTTAATCCCCATTTTACAGATGAGGTAACTGAGGCAGAGAAGTTAAGTGACTTGCCCAAGGTCATACAGCAGACAAGTGGTGGAGCCAGGATTAGAACCCAAGCCCTTCTGATTCCCAGACCCATGCTCTATCCGCCAGGCTATTTTGCATCCAATACAAGGCCACATACAGTTAGTAGACAAGATCCCATTCCTTAAGAAGCTTACAATCCACTGTGAGAGACAAACACTGAAATAATTTATATCTAGAAGAAAGAAGATATATATATGCCATAATCCCTCTCCTTACAGAGTTAATAATATAATGGGGAAGAGCAGTGGTGACAGCTTCTCCTTGAAAAACCACCCAGGGCATTCTGCAAGCTGGACACACCCAGCAGGAATACTGAAGAATAGCTGGCAAACATGGATAGTGAAGACCACAATAGGTGCCAAGGTAACCACCTGCTGCTTTATGGTGCTTTGGCACAACCTCAACCTTATGTTGTATTTGCTTCAACAGTAAATGGGTGCTGCATGTCAAAATAAAATATTTGCATGAGCTCGTTATGGTCAGGGAACACGTCTGCTAATTCTATTGTATTATACCCTCCCAAGCGTTGAGTACAGTGTGATGCACATAAGTAAGCACTCAACAAATATCGTTGATTGATTCTCAATGGGCTAAACTCCCGCCAGCTTCCTGGCTCATTACCATCTGTGCCCCAGAAACATAACTGGTAGGGGACAAGACCCTGTAAGTAATCAGAGAAGCAGCATGGCTTAGTGGAAAGAGCACGGGCTTGGGAGTCAAAGGACATGGGTTCAAATCCCGGCTCTTCCACGTGTCTGCTGTGTGACCTTGGGCAAGCCACTTCACTTCTCTGAGCCTCAGTTACCTCTTGTGTAAAATGGGGATTAAAAGCATGAGCCCCACGTGGGACAACCTGATTACCCTGTAACTACCCCAACGCTTGGTACCTAGTAAGTGCTTAACAAATACCATCATTATTATATTATTATTAGTGCTATGCAAGAAACTAGCACATATGACCACTTTCTTTGTGCAGGTTCTCAGTCCCCTCTCCCTCTAGACTGTAAACTCATTGTGGGTTGGGAATGTGCCTGTTGTATCATTACATTATACTCTTAGTACACCCTGCTTGGCACACAGTAAGTGCTCAATAAATACAATTGTCTAACTGAAGTTTTAAGACCTAAGTTCATCTGTTGTTCTTTATTGGGAACTCTATCATCACTGTGTGCAGAGCACTATTAAGTTCTTGAGAAAATACAACGATAGTAATAGTCACAGTCTCTTCCCTTGAGGAACTTACATAGGAGAAGCAAGCAGATACAGTAATAATAATAATAATAATAATTGTGGTATTTGGTAAGTGTTTACTATGTGCTAAGAACTGTAACGGGCTCTAGACTTAAGCTCGCTGTGGGCAGGGAATGTGCCTACCAACTCTGTTGTATTGCACTCTCCCAAGACTTAGGACAGTGTTCTGCACACAGTAGGCACTAAATAAATACAATTGATTGATAATAATCATGGTATTTGTTAAATGCTTACTATGTGCTAAGCACTGTTCTAAATCCTGGAGTAAATACAAGGTAATCAGGTTGGACATAGTTCCTATCCCACCTGGCACTCACAGTTTTAATTCCCATTTTATAGATGAGGTAACTGAGGCACAGAGAAGTTAAGTGACTTGCCCAAGGTCACTCAGCAGATAAGTGATGGAGCTGGGATTAGAACCCAGCCCCTCTGAGTCCCACACCCAGGCTTTCACCACTAGGCCAAACGACTGGGATAGATGCCAGTTAATCTTGTCGGAAACGGTCTCTGTCCCAAATGGGGTTCACAGTAGGAGGGAGAACGATCATTGAACCCCCATATTATAAGATATATAATAGGAACAAGAGTGATTTAAGGAAAAGCAAGTTTATCAAAAAGTAAAATAATTGTTTCTGGGAACTGAGATTCACAAATGTCAGCTTGTAAAGGATAAAAAGCCCCAAATGTCGGCAGATCAGAAAGAAAACAAGAGACATCTGATAAAACAAAAGCAACTTTGTAGAAAAACTCTTGAGCCTGAAGGAATAAAATAGCAAATTGAAGTAATGGGAAAGGCTAGTAGAAAAAATTGAAATCAATCAATCAATCAATCGTATTTATTGAGCGCTTACTGTGTGCAGAGGACTGTAATAAGCGCTTGGGAAGTACAAGATGGCAGCATATAGAGACAGTCCCTACCCAACAGTGGGCTCACAGTCTAAAAGGGGGAGACAGAGAACAAAACCAAACATATTAACAAAATAAAATAAATAGAATAGATATGTACAAGTAAAATAAATAGAGTAGTAAATATGTACAAACATATATACATATATACAGGTGCTGTGGGGAAGGGAAGGAGGTAAGACGGGTGGATGGAGAGGGGGACGAGGGGGAGAGGAAGGAAGGGGCTCAGTCTGGGAAGCCCTCCTGGAGGAGGTGAGCTCTCAGTAGGGCCTAGGAGGGAGGAAGAGAGCTAGCTTGGTGGATGGGCAGAGGGAGGGCATTCCAGGCCCGGGGGATAGGCATTATTATGAATAATAATAATAATAATAATAATAATAATGGCATTTGTTAAGTGTTTACTATGTGCAAAGCACTGTACTAAGTACTGGGGAGGATGTATCATGATCAGGTTGTCCCATGTGGGGCTCACAATCTTCATCCCCATTTTACAGATGAGGTAACTGAGGCACAGAGAACTTAAGTGACTTGCCCAAAGTCACACAGCTGACAATTGGTGAAGCCAGGATTCAAACCCATGTCCTCCGACTGCCAAGCTCGTGCTCTTTCCACTGAGCCACACTGCTTCTCATTAAAGAAGCACTGCTCACTGCATTAAAGACCCAGGAAGAGCAAAGACTGGGGAAACACTTTGGAACTAAACTGACCTGCAAATTCAGACAGGTAAGGAAACCTACGTCAAATTCACCCACTGAGACTTTGTACAGACTAAATTAGGAATCCATATATTGCCATTGCCCTTTTCAAGTCAATCTTGATTGAGGCTAACAAACACTACATAGAAAGACAGAACAGCTAGAATTTCCTGCAATAGTGATGCTTGCAAAATTACATTTCAAAACCCAGCTGCTGACTTAGGGGTTGATAACCACAGAAGACATCGAGGTTTAAAGGTACAATCTGAGAGGGTGATGGTGTGTTTTGAGAGTTCATTTTGTTTGAGTGGGATCTCTCCACCTAGGCCCTACTGGAGGCTTAGAGAAGATAAACTCCAGATGTCATGACCTTCTTTTCTGGAAAGACTGCTAATCAAATCAAACAAGAACAGAATACAATTAGATAAGAGGCAATAAAGTGTGTGATTGGACTGTTGAAAATCCTTTAGTGTCACTTTTTATGAAAGTCACTAGTGATTAAAAGCCAAACCTTTATTTCTCAGATCCGAAGGATGTAGGTTCAGGGTCAGGTAAAAACCAAAATGAGTATTTTTTTCAGTGCTTGATAATATAGTCCTGCCACACAAAACGGCAAAAAAACTGAAATGAGAGGCGAAGACAGAAAGTGTTGGCATGAATATCTTCTAGTAATAAAAAGGGAAAAACATGGCTCATGTTTGCATTTGCGGCAAAGCAGCTGTGATGATTTAGCATTGCTGCGTTTCCAGAGAAACCAGATGGAAGAATGTATCCCAGATAGAAACTCTCAGGAGCCCCTCCAGAATTAGAATCCAAGTACCAATTTAGGAACATTGTTGAGGCAGCAGGTCTTTGCATCCAGTACCGATCTCTTGGCTTCAAGGCCCCTACGTAAGTTTCTCTACTTCAATTAAAAAATAAATATAAATGTAAACTGATGGAGTGGACGCAATGTTCATTACCAAATAAATCAGGACAGCACCCAAATTATGTAACATTGATTCAAATTTTGCAGGACATGTTAGTGCACTTAGGCAACTCAGCCTCTGGCCCTGGGGAAGGAAACAGAATGTCCTAAATACAAGAAGACATTTCTGACCCACTTTATGGATCTGTCTGATTTTGACTTTTAATATCCACGGATTCTTGCAGGGGCTGCCTCTCCTTGCCAAGCAGTGCCACCTAATGGAATTCTTGAAGTGGCTAGAAAACAAGGATATTTAATTTCTCAATATCCCAAGTACATTTGACCTTAGTTCTCTAGGATCATAAAAACAAAGAATTCATAGGTACACTCTGGTTAGCGCGGGGAGGGAGCTAAAGGGTTGTTTATAAATGTTGGAGAAGCAGCGTGGCTCAGTGGAAAGAGCACGGGCTTTGGAGTCAGAGGTCATGGGTTCAAATCCCGGCTCCGCCAACTGTCAGCTGTGTGACTTTGGGCAAGTCGCTTAACTTCTCTGGGACTCAGTCTGTCAAATGGGGATGAAGACTGTGAGCCCCCCGTGGGACAACCTGATCACCTTGTGACCTCCCCAGCGCTTAGACAGTGCTTTGCACATAGTAAGTGCTTAACAAATACCATCATTACTATCATTATTATTATATAATAGAAATGTTGTCTAGAGTTTGGACTCAATTTGAGAAAATTTAAAATGGTCCTGGGTGTTTTGTGGTATGATAAGGCCAATTTTCATCTTATCAGCTCAGAAAGCAAATATTAAGGGGTTTTCAGTTGATAAAAGCCTAGAGAATAAAGAATGCTACTCCTGTTCAAAGTGTTGCTGTATATATGCATTCCCCAGATGACAGAGACACGGCCTACATTGTTTGTTGATTTAAGTTCTGTCTCCAACTTTGTATCTGGTCACTGCAAGTAAGTCAAGTCCCATACCAACCAATCGCCAGTATTTACTGAGTGCTTAATGTGTGCAGAGCACCATACTTAGCACTTAGGTGTACAGCAAAGTTGGTAAGTACGTTTCCTGCATACAATGAGCTTACAGTCTGGAGGGGGAGACATACAGTAACATAAAATAATAACCACCCCCATCTTCCCTTTGTGCTGCTCCTGGCCTCCATCATTCCGGGCCACTTTTTTGCCCCTTGCCCCATTCTTCCTTTGTTCCAAACTGCACTTCATAAAATAGTAGTTAGTTCCTTCCTCTCACTTTTTAATGGTATTTTTGAAGCATTAACTAACTGTGTGCCAGGCATTGTACTAAGCGCTGGGATAGATACAAATTAGTCATGTTGGACACAGTCCTTGTCCCACATTTGGCTCACGGTCTTAATCCCCATTTTACAGATGAGGTAACTTAGGCACAGAGAAGTGAAGGGACTTACCCAAGGTTATACAACAGACAAGTGAGGAGCCGGGCTTAGAATCCAGCTCCTTCTGACACCCAGGCCTGTGCTCTAACCACTAGGCAATGCTGTTTCTCTTCTTTTCACTTTTAATTTTGCCTCGGTGGCCACTTCTACCACCACCAACCTTGTTACTGCCCCCAAAACATCCTCCCTCCCCAATCTCACTGCTTCCCTTTGCTGTCTTGCAGCTTCACATGGCCTTATTGGATAGAGCACAAGCCTGGGAGTGAAATGAGCTGGTCACCAAAGGACCTGCCTTCTCATAATAATAGCAATAATGGCATTTGTTAAGCGCTTACTATGTGCCAGGCACTGTACTAAGCACTGGGGTGGATACAAGCAAATCAAGTTGGTCACAGTCCTTGTCTCATGTGGGACTCACAGTCTCAATCCCCATTTGAGAGATGAGGTAACTGAGGCACAGAGAAGTTAAGTGATTTGCCCAAGGTCCCACAGCAAACAAGTGGTGGAGCAGGGATTAGAACCCATGACCTTTTGACTCCCAGGCATGTGCTCTATCCACTATGACATGCTGCTTCTCATCCCAGCTCTGGCACTTCTCTGCTGTATGACCTTGAACAAGTCGCTTAATTTGTCTATGTCTCAGTTTCCACATCTGTAAAATAGGGATTCAATACTTGGTTGCCCTCCTACTTGGGCTGCCAGGCCCATGTGGGACAGGGTCTGTGTCAGACCTGATTAACTGTATCTTCCCCAGTGCGCAGAACAGTATTTGGCACATAATAAGCACTTAACAAATACCATAATAATAAAATGAGACAAAGTAGCACGGATGGAGAGAGTGACAGTTAAGGGCAAGATTTGGATGAAGGGGCTGAAAGGATTTTGAAGGACTCCAGAAGGGATTTTGTGATTCTTTTGTCTATTTCCATGTACTATGGCATACTCTACGCCTCTTTCTCAGTCTCTACAGCTTTTTTTAATTATTTCCCCACAAAAGGCAGCAAAATCTCTCTCCCATAGAAGAAACATAATTGAACGTTAACAACTGACCTACCTCAGGAGATGATATTATTCCCAACTATATTTTCCTGTAGAAATTTCTATCTTTGGCCCCAATTCTATTCTAGCCTACACTTAATAAATAGCATCAAATTGAGTTCCTGGACTACACAAATAAGACTTTCTGTTACGAATGGACACACTTGTCTGTTTCCTAGCCTACCCTAAGAGATTGTCTTGATTGATAATCAGTGCTTTATTGGCAGTTATGGTTTTTCCAACTCAACTAGCCTGGTCCTCTGGGTGGCCTCAGGATAGTCCATAGCCCAAGCAGGATGAAAGTGTAGAGGGCAGAAGAGTGGGAAAAGGTTACCAGCAACCCCAGATATAAACTGCAGATTGCCAGACACATCAGGAAGGATACACATGGACCTCCTGCTTTGTCTCTCCCGATCCAAGCTAATACTTGCCAGGAGAACAGAGTTTAATTATAACAAAAATCTAAGAAACAATAATAATTATGGTATTTGTCAAGTGCTTACTGTGTGACAGGCACAGCACTAAACTCTGAGGTAGATACAAAATAATAAGATTAGACATAATCCCCGTCCCATATGGGGCTCACAGTCTTAATCCCCATTTTACAGATGAGGAAACTGAGCCACAGAGAAGTGAAGAGACACACAGGTCACACAGCAGACACATGGCAGAGCTGAGATTAAAACCCTGATCCTCTGACTCCCAGGGCAATGCTCTTTCCACTAGGCCATGCTGCTTCTCAAAACAAGCAACATTTTTATTGTATCAGGACCAGAATGGCCTTCCAAACCACTATTCTAACTCCAATAGTAGTAACAGGCCAGTTGAAAAACCTCTACAATGGTTGCCCTCCTTGGTAACCATCTTTATGATTAGGGAAGGGTCATGTAATATCCCTAACTTTTCCCTCAATCAACCAATGATATTTATTGAGGACTTACTGTGTGCAGCACTGTACTAAGTGCTTGGTAGAGTACAACAGAGTTGGTAGGCATGATCCCTGCCCACCAGAAGCTTACAGTCTAGAGGGGGAGACAGACATTAAAATTAATTAAGGATATGTACATAAGTGCTTTGGGGCTGAAGGTGGGTTACAAATCATACTACAAAAGTGATGGCAGAAGGGAGAGGGAGTAGGGGAAAAGCGAGATGTGATTTTATAAGGCTTTAAAGGTGGGGAGAGTGGTGTTCTGTCATATAAGAAGGGGAAGGGAGTTCCAGGACAGAGGGAGGATGTGGGCAAGGGGTCAGTGGTGAGATAGACGAGATCAAGGTAGAATGAGTAGTTTCACACTGGAGGAGAAAAGCGTGTAGAGTGGGTTGTAGTAGGAAATCAGTGAGGCAGGATAAGAGGGGACAAACTGATTGAGAGCTTTAAAGCCAATGGAAAGGAATGGCCTATGAATCCATTTAACTCCTTGAGCCATCAAACCTCAACATTAATTTTTCCCTTTAATAAACCATTATAGTTAACTGTTCCAAAATTTATCTAAAGCTCCTACATGAATGCATTGCTATTTTCAAACCCAGAAGTTCTTGTGGTAGCAAAGTCCACATATTTATATTCAATCTTCTACTTTCAATTGTGTTCCCCCCACATGGATGGCAGGGGATTTCTTGTCCTTGTCTTATGCTGTGAGTCAACTCCAACCCATAGTGACACTATGGACACATCTCTCCCAGAACGCTCCACCTTCTTCAGTAATCATTCTGGTAGTGTAGCCACAGAGTTTTCTTGCTAAAAATATGAAATGGTTTACTATTGCCTCCTTCAGCACAGTAAACTTCAGCCTCTGCCCTCTAATCTCTCCCCATGCCACTGTTGCCCAGCACAGGTGAGTTTTGACTTTTAGCAGATTGCTTTCCACTCGCTAACCACTGCCCAAGCTAGCAATGGAATGGATATGCCTCTGTTTGACTCTCCTTCCCATAGTCAAGACCGGTAGAGTACTGGAAACTTTCCATGTGCGACCCTGAGAGGGGGCGGGGGATTGATTCTTGTACCAAAGTTGGAGGGAAAGCAAGTCTTTGAGGCTTCTCACCCCACACCCCCTTTCTCCTGGTTGTTTTTCATGGGGCTGCAGGTCCCAGTCCACTCAGCCCGTGGGTGGGGTCCTTGGCTTCTGATGGAGTCCATTCTAGTAGGGGCTAGATATATATGTATATATGTTTGTACATATTTATTACTCTATTTTACTTGTACATATTTATTCTATTTATTTTATTTTGTTAATATGTTTTGTTTTGTTGTCTGTCTCCCCCTTCTAGACTGTGAGCCCGCTGTTGGGTAGGGACCATCTCTATATGTTGCCAACTTGTACTTCCCAAGTGCTTAGTACAGTGCTCTGCACACAGTAAGCGCTCAATAAATACGATTGAATGAATGAATGAATTTAGTGAAAAGTATTTTTTTGCTCATCCTGGTTACCCTCTATAACTTTCAATCACGTTCCCTTTCAACCGTCATCTTTCCATATAGATGAGTACTAATCCACTTAGTCTCAACTCATCTGGAATCTTCTCCCCGCTCTCAGCATCTTGTTGTCTTTTCCAATACCTTCCCCAGTTCACTTAAGTTCTTACTAAGATAAAGCAATCATACTAGTGATCCATCCCTCTTCCCTGGGACTGACAGTGAGACTGGTTCTACAGAGATAATTATGCAATGAGTGGGATTATCTCAGATTCCTTTTACTTAATTTTTTACCTAGTGCAAGTATAAATAAGAATCTCAAGGCAAAGGAATGTCAGTGCTACAGGGCCCTCGTTGATTCCAAGTTGTAGTTAATGTGTCTTGGAAGAAGTAGTAAAACAGCCCAAACTTTGCTTTCTCCATGAGAGCATTGGGCGCGGTTGCCCCCTTGGAGTTTCAGCAGTGGGGATGAGACATGGTTTTCACTACCACAGCTTTTTGGTCTGGACGCCATACCTTGTTCATCTCAGGTTTTTGATCATATCTCAGTGTTTCCAACCTGGACAGGAAAGAGCTGAGATTTTCAAAATTACACTTAAAAGCTCCAAAATCAGTTTTCTGAGTTAACTCTTCTAAGACTGCCTGCCTGCTTCCTCAAAGGCCCATCCCACTTCGTGCCCTCAAATCACCCCAGCACACAAAATGGAAAAGTTTGCACTCATTTCCCAGTCTAGAGTGTAGGCTCTTTGCAGGCAGGGATCACGTCCATAATCTTGGCTTTATCGTTGACTCCTCTCTCTCATTTAACCCACATATTCGATCCGTCACCAAATCCTGTCAGTCCCACCTTCACAACACTGCTAAAAATCCCCCCTTTCCTCTCCATCCATACTGTTATCACGTTAATACAATCACTCATCATATCCCAACTGAATTACTGCATCAGCCTCCATGCTGACCTACCAGCCTCCTGTCTTTCCCCACTCCAGTCCCTACTTCACTCTGCTTCCCGGATCATTTTTCTACAGAATCGTTCTGGACACATCACCCTGCTCCTCAAAAAACTCCAATGGTTGCCCATCCACCTCTGTATCAAACAAAAACTCCTCTCCATTGGCTTTAAAGCACTCCATCACCTTGCCTTCTCCTATCTCACCTCGATTTTATCCTTCTACAACCCAGCCCGCACACTTCACTCTGATAGTGCTAACATTCTCACTGTGCGTTAATCTCACTTGTCTCGCCTCCAACCCCTAGCCCATGTCCTGCCTCTGGCCTGGAGTGCCTCCCTCCTCTAATCTGTTAGACAACCACTCTCCCCTTCAAAGCCTTATTGAAGGCACATCTCCAAGAGGCCTTCCCAAACTAAGCCCCGCTTTTTCTCATCTCCTGCTCCCTTCTGCATTGCCCTGGTTTGCTCCCTTTGCTCTTCCCCCCTCCCAGCCCAAAGCACTTATGAACATATCTATAATTTTATTTATCCCTTTGCTCTTCCCCCCTCCCAGCCCCAGAGCACTTAAGTACATAGCTGTAATATTATTCATTTCTATTGATGTCTGTCTTCCCAACTCTAGACTGTGAGCTCACTGTGGGCTGGGCATAATAATAATAATAATGACGGCATTTATTAAGCGCTTACTATGTGCAAAGCACTGTTCTAAGTGCTGATGTCACGGTTTATTGTTGTATTATACTTTCCCAAGTGCAAAATAAGTGCTCAATAAATACGATTGAATGAATGAATGAATGAATGACGTTTATCAACTCCATTATATTGTACTCTCACAAGTGCTTAGTGCAGAACTCTGCACACAGAAAGCATTCAGTATTTAGTTTTGATTGATTGATAACCTATTCTAAACAAGATTTCAAGATATTTTGGATTCAGATCAAAGTAATGAAATTCAAAACAATATCATGTTTTCAGAAAGCTACTTATTTTTCAGTAGTACTATATTTTGATATTTTTTGGACTACATTTCTTTCCTCTCCCACAGATTTTCTCCCTTCCAAACATTCTCCATTTCTTAGTCTCGCCTGAGGGAACCAAGGTTCGCCAGAGACTTTCTTTGAAGTTTGTTCTAATATCTCCTCAGCGTGAAGTCACCTCGATGCTGGAGGTTTCTCTTCTGCCAATGCACTCCTGAATTTCCCAAAAGACACACTTAAACATCTTAAGTGTTTGCTATGTATGCATTAGAAGACTTTAAAGTCTAGGAGACCACAGTATTGGCCTATCACACATTGCCTAATATAAACTATTTAAATTTGAAAAGCTGACTGAATTAAAGATCAGACAACCACACATCCTGCATTGACTAAGGGAAATGGAATTTCAAGAAGCAGCGTGGCGTGGTGGAAAGACCATAAGCCTGGGAGTCAGAGGACCTGGGTTCTAGTCCTGGTTCTGCCACTTGTCTGCTGTGTGACCTTGGGCCAATCACTTAACTACTCTGTGCCTCAGCTACCTCATCTGTAAAATGGGGGTTAAGACTATGAGCCCCACATGGGATATGGATTGTGCCTAACCCGATTAGTTTATATCTACCCCAGTGCTTAGTACAGTGCCTGACACATAGCTAAGTGTTTAACAAATACCATTTTTAAAAAATCTAGTAATTTAGAAAATGCCATTTCTGGCTTTGAAAAAGTTGATTTTGGAAATGATTTTTTAGGAAGTTCTTCCCCTTATTCTCTTCCCACCCAGTAGGAATCCTTCCTCTAGCACAGTGTTCTCTAGACAGATTTTTCCTAGTGTCACATTGAGCCAAATGAAATAGTTGAGTGTCACAAGTGTATTTGCATATACTTTGCATAAGCCTTCTTAGACTGCCATTTTCAAGGAAATGTCAAGGAAAAATTATATCATTGTTACCCTGAGGGTTATCATGTTTTAAATTTTCCAAGTACCTTCCTTCTCACCCATTATCACTGACCTACATCTCCATTACTTTACTGAACAGGAGAAAAAGAGGAAACAGGTTGCTGGGGAAAGGTTGAGAAAGAACATGGAAATCATTTCCATACCATTAATGGCCCTTACACCAAAGTTTGGAAAGCAAACTGGTTTACAGAAAGCTTATTTTACTTGCCATATTTACAATATTTTTATTTGAACAACACATAGTACTCAGTTTATGGTTTTCTTTTTCTTGGAAAAAATTTCTCTGACCCAGCATCTGACTGTGAAACTCGTTGGGTGAGACTAGTCAGAGAAGGGTGGAAGGATACGGGAATTATTACTTTTCAATCATGTTGGACCATAGCTATAGAGCTGTGAACAGCTACTGGTACTGGTAGGGGTCAGGCAACTTTTTGTCAATCCATCAATCATATGTATTGAGAACTTAGAGTGAGCAGAACAGCACACTAAGTTCTCGGAAAAGCACAATATGTTAGACTTGGTAGACATAATCCCTGCCCACAGGGAGCTGCAGTATAAGTGGGAGATGGATGTTAAAATAAATTACAGATAGGAGAAAAAGCAAAGTGTAAGGAGATGCATATAAGTGCTGTGGGGTTTGGGTGGGGTGAGTATCAAAAATCTGAAGGGGAATACAGACTCAAGCACATAGGTGATTGCATAACTGATGAATGGGAAAGGCGATTAGGGTGGGGAAATGAGAGTTTAGTGAGGGAAGACCTCTTGGAGGCGATATGATTTTTATTAGGAATTTGAAGATGGGGAGAGAGGTGGTCTGTCAGAAGCCGGGGGGGGGGGGGGGGCGTTCAGGGCTGAGGGAGGGGTCCGTGGTGAGAGAGATGAGATCAAGGTCAAGATCAAGAGATCAAGGTCGATAAGTAGGTTGATGTTAAATAAGCAAAGTGTGTGGGCTGGGTTTAAGTAGGAGATGGGCAAGAAAAGGTAGGAAATGAATAAGCAACTAGGAGTGGTGAGATGGTGGACTGAAAGGTTTTTTAGAAAAATAATCTGTGCAACAGAGTGAAGTATGGACTGGAAGGGGAAGAGACAGAAGGCAGTGAGGTCAGCAAGGAGGCTGATTTACTAGTCAAGACAGGATACAGTTAGTGCTTGAATCCTCATGGTAATAGTTTGGAAGGAAAGGAAGGGACAGATTCTAGAGATGACGTGAAGGTAAAATCAACATTTGGGATGAATGAGAAAGATGGGTTAAGGATAAGGCCAAGGTTACAGGCTCATGAAACAGGGAGGAGGTGGCGTTGCCTACAATGATGGAAAAGTCTGAGGAAGGAAAAGTTTGGGTGAGAAAATTCATTCTTTCATTCAATCATATTTACTGAACACTTACTATGTGCAGAGCACTGTACTAAGCTCTTGGGAGAGTACAATACAGCAATAAATAGACACATACCCTGCCCACAACAAGCTTACGGTGAGGAGTTACGTTTTGAATGGTTGCCCATTCATCTTCAAATCAAACTCCTTATCATCCGCTTTAAGGTGCTCAATGGCCTGTTGTTGGGTAGCGATTGTCTCTTATCTGTTGCCAAAATTGTACTTTCCAAGCGCTAGTACAGTGCTCTGCACACAGTAAGCGCTCAATAAATACGATTAAATGAATGAATGAATCAGCTACCCCCTACTACAACCCAGACCACACACTTCATTCCTCTAACGCTAATCTACTCACTGCACCTCAATCTTGTCTGGCTTGCTGATGAACTCTTGCCCATGTCATCCCTCTGGCCTAGAACTCTCTCTCTCCATTTTCAAAGCCAAATCCTCCTGTTTTCCCTGATCTTTTTTCAAATACTATGAATTCATTCCTGCTTGTCATTGTCGACCTTCCTTGAGTTTCCACTAGCTATATTTCCCCCCTCTCATTAAAAGGAATCAGAACTCTGTAACTACAATTTCAAAATATAGTGCCCCAACTATTTAACCCCAAAATATTGAAAATCATTACTAGATCAAATGTATCATTTGAAACAAATACAGTATTCCTCAAATTTAATAATAATGATGACGGTATTTGTTAAGCACTTAGTATGTGACAAGCACTGCACTAAGCACTGGAGTAGATACAAGATAATTATTTTACTCTTCCTAGCACTTAGTACAGTGAGTTCTCAATGAATATGACTGCTTGATTGATCTAAGTGGGAGGGAGAAATGGTATGAAATCCCCATTTTACAGATTAGGAAGCTGAGGCATAGGGAATTTAAAGGACTTGCCCAAGGTCACAGAGCAGGCAAGTTAGAGAAGCAGTATTGCCTAGAAGAAAGACCACAGGCCTAGGAGTCAGAGAACCTGGGTTCTAATCCCAGATCTGCCATTTGTCTGCTGAGTGACCTTAGGCAAGTCACTTATCTTCTCTGGGCCTCAGTTACCTCATCTGTAAAATGAGGATTAAAACTGGGACCTGGACTGTGTCCAAACTAATTAGCTTGTATCTACCCCAGCACTTAGTACAGTGCCTGGCACATAGTAAGCACTTAACAAATACCATTTAAAAAAAAGTGGCAAAATCAGGATTAGAACCCTGGTCCTCTGACTCCCAAGCCCCTGTGCTTTCCGCTGGTCATGTTGCTTGTGAAGCATCCTAATAATGAGGATCTGGATTCCCTTTCCTATGACATATTGGGGCTTAAACTTTGAAGTACTGAGGTTTTCTAGCCAGTTACTGAAGTTGTAGTTTCTCCTTCAGAGAGTTTTTACAATTATATCAACAATTATATAACTAGAGCTAGGTTTGGATACAATCCTGCCTAAGAGCAATATGTAGGCCAGATGGCCTCTTATAATCTCTTCCAACACATCTAGTGATTACCTTCTGCCTCCAATCAGTCCAATATAGGTATTTATTGAGTGCTCACTGCATGCGGAACACTATGCTAAATGCTTGGGAGAATACAAGGCAACAGAGTTGGTAGGCATGTTCCCTGCCTACCAGGAGGTAGTGGAGATACGCAATGAGGTTTTAGAAAAGAATAAGATAATTATCTTTAGAGTCTCTCTGCTATCGCTGATGTTTTCATGTTTATCACTCCTGATCACAGAATCACAGCATCATAGACTGTGAAGCTGGAACTCTGGAGATCATTTGGCCTGACCTCCTTTAGATAGATGAATAAATCAATCTAAGACAGTTAGGGGTCTTTTTCCTTAACAATTTCTAGTGCTGGAATCTCCATATTGAAATTGGCCTATCATGACCAAATTGCATCAGAATTTCTGATCCCAAACTTTAAACAACGGATTTGGATTATAAAAGATAAAATTCCAGTAACTCTCTTCTATCTATTGTGCAGATCAGAGTAAACATTACAACATGCTAATGGTGTTTGAAAAAAATTCATAGATCTACGTATCCAATTTAAGTACACTTGGCCTCTTCCCTAAATAACAGCAGCTTTCTTTGCCGGTTATCCAGGAGCTACAATATGCTGAAGACTGTGCTTTAAAGGCATATAAACAAGAAGACATGCAAATTATAATGAATCATTTCAAGCAGTCTGTGCACTCTTATGGACTGACAATAAGTTTGCAGAAAGCCCAAATGGTGCATCAGATGACACCAGGGAGCCCCTATTTACAACCAAATATTTCCCTTGCTCCCTCCAAATTCTGTCCAAGAATACATAGACAGAAAACAGAATCAAGAAGGCCATTCAATCAACATTATTTACTGAGTTTCTACTGTGAGAATAAAACTGTACTAAATAGTGAGGCCTAATAATAATAATAATAATAATGATGATGATGATGATGGTATTTGTTAAGCACTTACTATGTGAGAAGCAATGTTCAAAGCACTGGGGAAGATACAAGATCATCAGGTTGTCCCACGTGGGGCTCACAGTCTTCATCCCCATTTGACAGATGAGGTCACTGAGGCCCAGAGAAGTGAAGTGACTTGCCCAAAGTCACACAGCTGACAAGCGGTGGAGCAGTCTGGGTGGGGCAAATAAGATGGGTGCTAGTAGTATTTTTACTACTACCTGTATCTACCCCAGCACTTTCTTCTCAGTTTTTAGAAAGTGAGAAGAGATGGGGTGGGAGGCTCAGGTGAAAGGGGGTAGATTTTGAAAGCAAATAGGCTATCTCCTCTTGAGAAACTGGGGAGGAAGGGAGCCCTTACTTGATGGTTTAGATTTTGTCAAGTTTGGGGCAAGATCAGTTGTTCAGAAAAACCTTTAAGTCAAACTTGGTAGCAAACAAATTGAAAAAAAGCAAAAAGCAATATCACCAGAGGGGTTGATTTGTTTTTAAAGAAAAATTTTGGGTTCAATACGAATCAATATAAGTGCTCCTTCAAAGTAGCCATGTAATTAAAGCAAGTCATAAAAACCAGAAAGCACCAAAATGATCCACTAGGAAAGAGGGAAAACCGTTAGGTTCTGGATACCTTTCTCTTCTTGAATTTTTGTAAGGGGGATCTCGGCTATAGAAAATTTTAAAATTTATTATATTCAGGGAAGAGCAGCTCCTTCACATAATTAACTTAATTGTAATTTAATTTTAGATTTCCAGAAGTGCTGGCACACTTGCTGATTTTGCTCTGCTCTACATTCAAATTATTATTTTTCTTTTTCTAATCCTTTTAAGTTCTTGTACTTGCATCAAGCAGAATCCTTCTGGACCTTTATCCATATAATGTATTTGGCCAAAAGCATTTTTAGCTGTTTTTTCCACCTCTAGTCAAAGGTTAATCATGATCTAACTGTCTAACTCCTCCTGTCTTCAGGACATCTCCATCTGGATGTCTGCCCGCCACCTAAAGCTCAACATGTCCAAGACTGAACTCCTTGTCTTCTCTCCCAAACCCTGCCCTCTCCCTGACTTTCCCATCTCTGTTGACGGCACTACCATCCTTCCTGTCTCACAAGCCCGCAACCTTGGTGTCATCCTCGACTCCGCTCTCTCGTTCACCCCTCACATCCAAGCCGTCACCAAAACCTGCCGGTCTCAACTCCGCAACGTTGCCAAGATCCGCCCTTTCCTCTCCATCCAAACCGCTACCCTGCTCGTTCAAGCTCTCATCCTATCCCGTCTGGACTACTGCATCAGCCTTCTCTCTGATCTTCCATCCTCGCGTCTCTCCCCACTTCAATCCATACTTCATGCTGCTGCCTGGATTGTCTTTGTCCAGAAACACTCTGGGCATGTTACTCCCCTCCTCAAAAATCTCCGGTGGCTACCAATCAATCTGCACATCAGGCAGAAACTCCTCACCCTGGGCTTCAAGGCTCTCCATCACCTCGCCCCCTCCTACCTCACCTCCCTTCTCTCCTTCTACAGCCCAGCCCACACCCTCCGCTCCTCTGCCACTAATCTCCTCACCGTACCTCGTTCTCGCCTGTCCCGCCATCGACCCCCGGCCCACGTCATCCCCCGGGCCTGGAATGTCCTCCCTCTGCCCATCCGCCAAGCTAGCTCTCTTTCTCCCTTCAAGGCCCTACTGAGAGCTCACCTCCTCCAGGAGGTCTTCCCAGACTGAGCCCCTTCCTTCCTCTCCCCCTCGTCCCCCTCTCCATCCCCCCATCTTACCTCCTTCCCTTTGCCACAGCACCTGTATATATGTATATATGTTTGTGCATATTTATTACTCTATTTATTTATTTATTTATTTATTTTACCTGTACATATCTATTCTATTAATTTTATTTTGTTAGTATGTTTGGTTTTGTTCTCTGTCTCCCCCTTTTAGACTGTGAGCCCACTGTTGGGTAGGGACTGTTTCTATATGTTGCCAACTTGTACTTCCCAAGCACTTAGTACAGTGCTCTGCACACAGTAAGCGCTCAATAAATACGATTGATTGATTGATTGATCTAACACATACACTTTACACTACAACTATGAAAGAAATGTTTGCTTCTCCTGCATTGCCTAAGGAATTAACTTAATGATTAAACCTGTTTCTTCTAGTGAATGACTGCTTACAGCCCACATTCAACAGTGTGTTTCAGCACCACAAATTTCCTTCACAAAAAAATATGACCGGAATTGGCCCACCCCAAACAAATTTAATTGAACACATTTGGTATCATGAATAAAGAGATAAATGAGCACCACACACTCTATCTATAATCCCCTTACTATTCACTTAGACTCTAGGCAGTCAGCTTCTTGTGGGAAGGGAACGTGTCTACCAGTTCTGTTATATTGTACCCTCTCAAGCATTTAATACAGTGCTCTGTACACAGGAAGTGCTCAATTAAAAACCACTGATTGATTAAATGACCAAGTCTCAAGGTTTTCATACCTCAGTCAACCTTGAATTAATGTGTGTGGTTTGTTTATATAATTGTCTTTTAGTTCAAAGAAGGCATTTGTAACAGTGAGACTGTATCTATGCAAGTTAGTAACATGGAGAGAATTATTCACATTGTGTCCATAAGAATGCTGAAGGGCATCTTTTCTGTTACCTCTGTGGGCAGGGACCATGTCTATCAACTCTGTTGTGTTGTACTGTCCCAAGCGCTTAGGACTGTGCTGTGCAGTAAGCACTCAATAAATATGATTGATTGATTAACCCCTGGCTCCCAAGCCCATGCTCTTTCCACTTAGCCACACTGCTTCACTCTAGCCATCCACATTCTCTCACAGTTCCCACTGTTTCCAGTGGCACTAATTGAAAGATATCTGGTAGGCCTAACAGAGGTAGACTGCAGCCTCCTATGGACTGCGGGAAAATAAAATTTCCTGCTGGACTGGGCGCTCCACTTTGTAAGCCGTTGTTGAGGATAACTCTATGTGGCTTAGTAAAGCTCGGGGGTCTTTTCCACTTGGCCAAAAAAAGAAATAGAGGAAGCAAATTAAAAGAAAAACAAAAGCAAAAATCAGGCAGCAAAGCAACCGGTGTTGGAAAATAGCAAGAGCTAAATGCAGACTTGGAGGCAGACAGGAGGCAGAGCTGCATCCTCCAGACGGTCATTCCAACCGTCGTGTAGATTGGAAGGTCTGAGTCCCTCGAAAATCTAATGGTAAAGCTAATAACAATAAATAATGATGGTATTTGTTAAGCACTTTTCATGTGCCAAGCAGTGTTCTAAGCACTGGGGTAGATGCAAGGTAATCAGGTTGTCCCACATAGGACTCACAGTTTTAATCCCCATTTTTCAAATGAGGTAACTGAGGCACAGAAAAGTGAAGTGACTTGCCCAAAGTCACACAGCTGATAAGTGGTGGAGTGGGGATTAGAACCCGTGACCTCTGACTCCCAAGCCCTTGTTCATTCATTCATTCATTCAATCGTATTTATTGAGAGCTTACTGTGTGCAGAGCACTGTACTAAGCGCTTGGGAAGTACAAGTTGGCAACATAAAGAGACGGTCCCTACCCAACAATGGGCTCACAGTCTAGACGGGGCACACTGCTCCTACTCCTCAACACCCCTGGCTCTGCTAAGGAAAAATCTCTCCTAGGGGGTGCGTATAGCTGAGAAACAAGATGACCCAATGGAAAAGGCACAGACCTGGGTATCTGCTGACTGGGATTTTAATTTCTCTGTGCCTCAGTTTCTTCTTGTGTAAAATGGGGATTCAATATCTGTTCTCCCTCTTACTCAGACTGAGAGCCCCATTTGGGGCAGTGACTGTGTCCAGCCTGAGTATCTTATATCTACCCCCTCACTTAATAGAGTGCTTGGAGCATAGGGAGAACTTAGTACCACAAGAATGGCCTCCATGAGCCATTCTTCAGAAGACCATAAAGCTTGCCAAGTGCTGTCTAGCCCCTGTTCTTCAATTCATGACCTCCTCTCCTTAGAGTACCCAAATCAAAATGCGTACAATGTGGAAATGACCTTTACAGATATCAAACAAGTGTAATATAAGGAGTTAAAACCCTAAAAAAGAAGACTCACACTGAACCATGCCAGCGAGAATGTAGCAGCAGCTAGAGAACATGAGGTCTGTTTAGTTTATATATAAAAACTTCTTAAATGTATGCATATGCATATAAATAGTACACAAGCAATCAACTAAAAAACAAATACCATTTAAAAAACACCCTGAATAAACAGAGTATATATATATAGTGAAACAAATACTATATATATATAGTATATATAAGCTTAGTACAGTGCTTAGTACACTTAGTACAAGCGCTTAGTACAGTACACTTAGTACACAGTTTAGTACAGTGCTTAGTACACTTAACACAAGCGCTTAGTACAGTGCTCAAGCGCTTAGTACAGTGCTCTGCACATAGTAAGCGCTCAATAAATACAATTGATGATATATATATATATATATAGTGAAACAAATACAACATACAAACACACATACACACCCAAACAGGCACGTACACACACTATTTCTTATTTACTTCTAATTCTAATGCCAACATTGTGTTTATTGATGTGCAGCACATTTTCTAACTTCTTGAATGAAAATTCGGTAGAATGCTAACTTTGCCAAAATTATCAGCAGACTTACTTTCACATATTTTCCTTCAAACATACATACTACCCAGAAACGTGAAGAGCTAATTCAATGACAGGGTTAGAGTAAAATGTTCACATTAAATGACACAGTTCAGTGTTAGGATTAATGTATTTGCATTTAATGGCACAGATCATAACCAGGAACAATAGTCATGACAACACTTCTGCAAGAACAGCACATTAAATCCTTTCATCTGTTGAACTTCTACATTATTTTCCGTTTATGAGGACAATGAAAGAGGAAAATATTTCCAGAAATAAAAAAGCAGCTTTCTTTACGGAAGGAAAAGATGAACATAAACAGAGTCAAACCAGTTCCCCCTGGACCCAGTCTTCTTAGACAGTGACCGGGGTCGCTCTTCCAGTAGGGCAATCAAGGGCAATTATTCTGAGCCTAATTCCTTGGGAGGTGGGGGAGTGAGGTCCCTCACTTCCTAGAGAATGGAAGTCTGATCCCCGTCTGCCACACGTTAGCACTTCCTTTTCTCCCGAGTCCCGCTGAGTGGAGCAGGAGATCCATAAGGCGCGGGCCTTGTTTGTCCTTTAGACTGTTTGCACACAGTAAGCACTCTCAATCAGTATGACTGAATGAATGAATTGAAAGAATAAGTGACCTGCAAAGAGAGGATTCTGACTGACGGTGACGACTGGGTGCTTGGAAGAATCATGTGATGTTTGTCTGCCTTGACGTCCATACCATATGGAGGGATGCGCCATCTCAGACCCCTAATTTTCTCTCTCCAACCATAACATTCCCTTTAGAAACCAGGTGTCATTATCAATCAGTCAGTGGTGTTTATTGAACACTTACTGTGTACAGAGCACTGTATTAAGTGCTTGGAAGAGTACACTACAACAGAGTTGGGAGACATGTTCCCTTCCAACAATGAGCATACAGCCCTGAGGGGTAGACAGACATTATTATAAATAAATAATAAGTATATATATAGGTCCAGGGTGACAGGGTGGGGCAAATTCTAAATGCCCAAAATAAGGGCGTTTCTTCCATGAATTTATCCAAATACCTCTGGAGCCAGTCACTACTTCACCTACAGAATTTCCTTTGGTACTATATCCCTCCTTACCAACCATACGTGTGGAAAGAAGTGTTCTCTTTGTTCTTCTCTTGAATTTGGTGCCTTCAAGGTTCAGCGTGTGCCCTTCATCATACGATCGTAAGGTCCAGTGAACAACAATTCCACAGTAGCATTCCTTAACCCGCTGTACACTTCAATCACATCTCTTCATTTCCTAAAAGATTTCAGGAGTGAGTTGAAGACAAATGTAATTTTTACCTCCTTCTATTTATTATGTTTGATTTTCACAAGATTCTTTGATGATGAAAAGGCTCTGTTTGTTTTTTCAGGGTGTTTTTGTTTGGGGTTTTTTTTTTTAATGGTATTTCTATTTTAGTTGATTGCTTTGTATGCTATTTGTGGTTCTGCCAGTGTAGAAGTTCCTGTCCCTTTTCTCATTACCACAACAGTAAAGAGGGGCTATGTGATAAGAACAGCTTCTCTGCTACCTTACTTGCAGATGTAACGAGGAACCTGGAAGCTGAAGTCAAAATACATTTCCAGTTCTGGGCAGGGATCTTGTCTACCAATTCGATAGTACTGTACTTACCCCAACTACTTAGTACTGTGTTTTGAACAAAGTGCTCAGTAAACACCATTGATTAATTCCCTGGAATATTCTTCCATCTCCACAAGCTTTGAATATTGTCCAAATTGTGGGTTCTGAGTTATCTAATAAGTCATGACTCGGGAAAGGGAATTTGGTGAAAGTTTCAAAAGAGTAAGCAAATTCTGGGCATAGAAATCACAACAAAAGTAATAGTGCTTCCATTATTTAAATTTATAGTATACCCGGCCATGGAATAGAGGAATAGAGAAGCAGTGTGGCTTAGTGGATAGAGCCCGGGCCCAGGAGTCAGAAGGACCTGGGTTCTAATCCCACCTCTGCCACGTGTCTGCCGTGTGACCTGGGGAAAGTCACTTCACTTCTCTAGGCCTGTTACTACATTTGTAAGAGTGTGAGCCCCATGTGAGACTGGAAATGTGTCCAACCTGATTACCTTGTATCTACCCTGGGGCTTAGAACAGTGTCTGGCACAAAGTAAGTGCTTAACAAATACCATCATCATCATCCAAGGTTGTCAGGCTGGACACAGTCCTTGTCCCACATGGGGCTCACAGTCTTAATCCCCATTTTACAGATGAGGTAACTGCGGCACAGAGAAAGGAAGCGACTTGCCTGAGGTCACACAGCAGATGTGGCAGAGCCGGGATTAGAACCCACGACCTTCTGACTCCCAGGCACGTGTTCTATCCATTAGGTTCATGCTGCTCTTGTCTGCTAATTCTGTTGTGCTGTACTCTCCTAACCACTTAGTACAGTGCTTGGCACATAGTAAGTGCTGAATAAATACCACTGATTGATTGACGAATGTCAAAAAGGGCAATTATCCCGCATGATGCCTGTCTACTTGTTTTGTCTTGTTGTCTGTCTCCCCTCTTCTAGACTGTGAGCCCATTGTTGGATAGGGATTGTCTGTTGCCGAATTGTACTTTCCAAGCGCTTACTACAGTGCTCTGCACACAGTAAGAGCTCAATAAATACGATTGAAGGAATGAAGGAATGAATTTCCTCCAAGCATCCTCTTCCCTCTCCACCTGTCTGCTAAGTGACCTTGGGCAAGTCACTTTAATAACAATAATAATAATAATGCCATTTTTATTTAGCGCTTACTATGTGCAAAGCACTGTTCTAAGCATTGGGGAGGTTACAAGGTGATCAGGTTGTCCCACGGGGGGCTCACAGTTTTAATCCCCACTTTATAGATGAGGTATAGATGAGGCACAGAGAAGTTAATGACTTGCCCAAAGTCACACAGCTGACAGTTGGTGGAGTTGGGATTTGAACCCATGACCTCTGACTCCAAAGCCTGTGCTGGTGCACGCGTGTGCGCGCACACACACACACACACACACTCACTCACACGCATACTCACTCACTCACAACACCCCAGCCCGACTGAGACAGCTCAGCAGAGAGTGATCTCAGTGTCCTCAGGCAGCTCTCTGTTCCAGGTGATGTTCGAAGTCAATGAAATCTGCTGATATCAAGGCAACAATTCTCCCTTTTTCCTCTCCCCCTCCCCATCCACCCCGCCCTACCTCCTTCCCCTCCTCACAGCACCTGTATATATGTTTGTACAGATTTATTACTCTATTTTACTTGTACATATTTACTATTCTATTTATTTTGTTAATGATGTGCATCTAGCTTTATTTCTATTTATTCTGATGACTTGATACCTGTCCATATGTTTTGTTTTGTTGTCTGTCTCCCCCTTCTAGACTGTGAGCTCACTTTTGGGTAGGGACCGTCTCTATATGTTGCCAACTTGTACTTCCCAAGAACTTAGTACAGTGCTCTGCACACTGTAAGTGCTCAATAAATATGATTGAATGAATGAATGAATCCAGCTCAAGGGCAGAATCTGGGAGTAAGGGGACAGAGACCAGATATGTTTTTCTCCACCATCTTAGAAGGTAAATTGCTTCTCCCTCCCAGGTGTGATGGAGGTAATTATCATCATCATCATCATCATCAATCGTATTTATTGAGCGCTTACTATGTGCAGAGCACTGTACTAAGCGCTTGGGAAGTACAAATTGGCAACATATAGAGATAGTCCCTACCCAACAGTGGGCTCACAGTCTAAAAGGCAGAGATTTTTGAAATGATGATGGTATTTGTATTTGTTAAGCACTTACTATGTGCCAAGCACTGTTCTAAGCATGAGGTAGGTACAGGGTAATCAAGTTGTCCCACATGGGGCTCACACTTTTAATCCCCATTTTACAGATGAGGTAACTGGGGCACAGAGAAGTTAAGTGACTTGCCCAAGGTCACACAGCAGACAAGTAGCAGAGCCAGAATTAGAACCCACATCCTCTGACTCCCAGATGTTTCATTTCTGGCTTTATAGAAGTCGACTTTCAAAATAGTTAATTCCACCTCCATGGGTCTCAGCATTACACAGAAGTTGAGGATTCTCATAGATTACATAGTTTACAACCACGTCAAAGGCAACTTTCAATTGCCTCCTCACTGTATGAAGAAGAAGAAAGATTTAAGGTAGTTGCAGTAACTAATCAGGTTAGTGCCCTTCTATATAGGATATTGGAATAGGAAGGAAATGGTTCATGTCATTTAGCAAACATTTCATGTCGTTTGCCTGGAAGTCCCCTCTAGACTGTTAAGCTCCCTGTGGTCAGGAAATGAGTCGTCCAACTCTGTTGTATCGCACTCTCCCAAGTGCTTAGAACAGTGCTGTGCACAGTAAGCATGCAGTAAGTACGATTGAATTATTGATGGTTTTTAGATTGGGAATCGAGCTGTTTCGAATTGAAGACAATGGATGCGAGCTTGATATTCTGTTCACTGGCTGCTGAGCACACCTGATGAAGCTCTAATCTCTCCCTTCAGTAAGCCTGTTAAACACCAGCTTGATACCTGCTATGATTTACCCTCTGAGCCCATTTACAAACCATTAATCTAAAAAATAGAGAAGCATCTGGCGTTTCATGTATTTAGTTCTAGTGTTAAAAAGCAAGCTTTGATTCCTTAATGGAGAAAAATGGCCCCAATAAAATAAAAACAGTGCGTCGTTTGCTGAAGATGTGGTGTTAGTCAAGCAGAACTTTTACATTATTTCAGAATTTTTTTCAGGATTTTATTGAGGCCCACTTGGGAGATAGCAAAGCACAGCCTGTCATGGAATAGTGCCGGCTTTGCACACAGTAAGTGCTCAATAAATACCATTGATGATGATTAGTGTCCCAGTCACTTTCAACAGGGACAGTTTAATCCATCAAAATACCCTAACAGTTGGCCTGGAGCAACTTGTTGATTTCCGTAGGCCTTTATCTTTTTCTCATTAATCCATTTGTTCACTCATTCTCGCTCATAGGCTTTGAGAATAAGGAGAATGCAAATCACCCTAATAGACACTTTGAGAAGGTAATTTTCCCAATCATTCAATCTTATCTATTGAGCACCTACTGTATGCAAAGCATTGTACTAAAAGTTTGGGAGAGTAATAATAATAAGTATGGTACTTGTTAGGTACTTACTATGTGGCAAGCACTGTACTAAGTGTCAGGGTAGATACAAGTTAATCAGGGTGGATGCAGTCCCTGTCCAACATGGGGCTCAGAGTCTTAACCCCCATTTCACAGAGGAGGGAACTGAGGCCCAGAGAAGTTAAGTGACTTCCTAAGGTCACACAGCAGAGTATAATTGAAGAATATGGGATTCTCGCCCTTTAGGATCCTAGTGGATAGAGCCTAGTGGATGGGAACCAGAAGAACCTAGGTTCTAATTTATGCTCTGCCAGTTGCCTGCTGTGTGACCTTGGGCAAATCACTTCACTTCTCTGGGCTTCAGTTACCTCATCTGTAAAATGGGGATTGAGCTTGTGAGCCCCATGTGGGACCTGTACTGTGTTCAACCTGATTACTTTGTAATCAGCACTTATAACAGTGCCTGGCACATAGTAAGCGCTTAACAAAAAGAGGCATAAAAATCAATGGTCAGGAGTTTCAGTTTAATGTTAAGATGAATTACTGTTGAGGAGACTGTAAATTCATTGTGGTCAGGGAATGTGTCTGTTTATTGTTATATTGCTCTCTCCCAAGCACACAGTAAGCTCTCAGTAAATACGATTGAACAAATGAATGAATGAAAGGAGCAGTATGGCCTAGTAGAAAGAAAATGGGTCCTGGAATCAGAAGACCTGGGTTCTAATCCTGCCCCTGTCAGTTGCCTGCTGTGTGATTTTGATCAAGTCACTTAATTTCTCTGTTCCTCAATTTCCTCATGTGTAAAATGGGGATTTAATGCTGGTTCTCCCTCCACCTAGATTTGTAAGCCCCATTTGGGATAGGGACTGTGTCCGACCTGTTCAACTTATATCTACCCCAGAGCTTAGAACAGTGTTGGATACACAGAAAGTAAATAACCAATGTAATAATAATAATAGAAGTTTTTGAGGAGTGGAGAGATGTGTGAAGAATGATGGTTGAGATAGATTATTTGAGCAGCAAAATGAAGTAAAGTCATGCAGAAAAATAAGAGACTATAAGGTTGCGCATGCTTGAGCTATCTTGTCACCCCTCCAGACAACATACTGAGATTAATTAATTAATTAATCAATGGCATTTTTTGAATGCTTACTGTGTGCAGAGGACTGTAGTAAGCACTTGGGAACGTACAACAGAGTTGGTAGACATATTCCCTCCCGAAATTAGAAATTAATAGCAGTGAGTTCTGGACATGTTCAACTGTCATTCAAAAATCATGGCTGGATCATATATAGAATATAGTTGAAGTTCATTGACCCTACCAAACTAAATAATAAGAGGGACAACACATCCATTTATGCAGACTCACTCCCAAAGATAAGACCACAAACCTTGGTATCAAGATAATGGGTATATGAGATAATTTGAGGATTACTAGTGAAGAAGCAATCAATCAATGGTATTTACTGAGTGCTTACTCTGTGTTTACTGCAGTAAACATTTGGGAGTGTACAGTTGGTAGATAGGTTCCCTGAGCACAAGGAGCTTACAGTCTAGCAGGGGAGCCAGACAATAAAATAAGCTATGGATATGTACATAAATGCTGTAGGGCTGAGGGAGGGGTGAATATCAAATGCTTAAAGAGTACATAGGTGATGTAAAGGGAGAAGGAGTAGGGGAAATGAAGGCTTAGTCACAGAAGGCCTCTTGGTGGAGATATGATTTTAAAAAGGCTTTGTACTTGGGGAGAGTGGTAATCTGTCATACCTGGGCTTTGGAGTCAGAAGTCACAGGTTCAAATCCCAGCTCCGTCACTTGTCGGCTGTGTGACTTTGGGCAAGTCACTTAACTTCTCTGGGCCTCAGTTACCTCATTTGTAAAATGAGGATTAAGACTGTGAGCCCCCCCATGGGACTACCTGATCACCTTGTAACTTCCCCAGCGCTTAGAACAGTGCTTGGCACATAGTAAGCGCTTAATAAATGCTATCATTATTATTATTATCTGGAGGGGGATGGAGTTCCAGGCCAGAGGTAGGTATGAGGTAGATGAAATCAAGGTACAGTGAACAGGCTGACACTGGAGAAGTGAAGTGTGTGGGTTGGGTTGCACTAGAAAATCATTATTGAACTACGTTATTCATTCTAGGACATCAAAATATTTGAGAAATTAGGTCCTAATCTTTCCTACAAGTGGTACTCTGCCACCATTGAGTCACGATAAATTAAAGAGCTCAGAACAGGATTCTGCACACAGTAAAAGCTCAGTAAGTACTATTGACTGATTATATGATTACTAGTCACAGAGACCTTAAAGACAAATCAAAGGCAAGTTTGAAACATGAGGTTACCTTTTTACTTTTCTGATAATTTGGGTGGAGATTACAGTGTCCTTGTTTCTATCTTTCCCCATTCCTCAAGAACCTCCTGCAGTTGCCCATCCACCGCCGTGTCAAACAAAAACTTCTTACCAGGACTTTAAAGCACTAAATCACCTTGCCCCCTCCTACCTCACCTCACTACTCTCCTACTACATCCCAGCCTTCACACTTCACACCGTTAATGCTAACCTTCTCACTGTACCTTGATCTCATCTATCTCACCACAGATCTCTCACCCATGTCCTGCATATGGCCTGGAATGCCCTCCCTCTTCATATCCAACAGAAAATTACTCTCCCCTCCTTCAAAGCCAAGGCACATCTTCTCCAAGAGGCCTTCCCTGCCTAAGCCCTCCCTTCCTCTTCTCCTACTCCCCTTATTCATCCTCCCACATCCCAGCTCTGCAGCACTTATGATGATGGTGATGACGATGATGGTATGTTAAGCACTTACTATGTGCAAAGCACTGTTCTAAGTGCTGGGGGGGGGGAAACAAGGTGATCAGGTTGTCCCACGTGAGGCTCACAGTCTTAATCCCCCTTTTACAGATGAGGTAACTGAGGCTAAGAAGCTAAGCGACTTGCCCAAGGTCACACAGCAGACATGTGGCAGAGAAGGGATTCGAACCCATGACCGCTGACTCCAAAGCCCGGGCTCTCTCCACTGAGCCATGTTGCTTCACTGTACATATCTGTCATTTGTTTACTTATATTAATGTCCATCTCCCCCTCTAGACTGTAAGTTCATTGCGGGCAGGGAATATGTCTGTTTACTGTTGTATTGCACTCTCCCAAGCCCTTAGTACAGCACACAGTAAGTGCTCAATAAATACAACTGAATGAAAGGACTTGGTGGTGATCATCAGTGTCCTGCTTAATCTGACTATACACAGTAGCTGTCAGGAAAAGCTTGGACTTAGAGTACCAGAGTAGGTGTTATCAACATTTATTTATTTATTTAATCTGTACATATCTATTCTATTTATTTTATTTTGTTAGTATGTTTGGTTTTGTTCTCTGTCTCCCCCTTTTAGACTGTGAGCCCACTGTTGGGTAGGGACTGTCTCTATATGTTGCCAATTTGTACTTCCCAAGCGCGTAGTACAGTGCTCTGTACATAGTAAGTGCTCAATAAATACAATTGATGATGATGATGATGATGATCAACATGACCAGTTCATCCTCAAACTGCACAGAAAGTCATTTACCTTAGTTTTCTGCAGGCCTAAAATTAAATTGACCCAGCCTGTCTGTTTCAAATTCAATCCCCTGGCAGCATGTAAATATTCCAAATTTTTGTGCACCTGCCAACACTGATCTAAGGAATGACTTTTCTCAAAGGCTGCTCTCATCACCTATATCATTTCTTTCAGATGGGATGAGAATCAGCTGGGATGAGTTGGTAAGCAATGGAGACATAAGGACTGTGACATTTGTGAAATGGAGACATTTTAGACTGTGAGCCCACTGTTGGGTAGGGACTGTCTCTATATGTTGCCAACTTGTACTTCCCAAGCGCTTAGTACAGTGCTCTGCACACAGTAAGCGCTCAATAAATACGATTGATGATGATGATAAGGATGCAACAGCCTCTTCAAGGCCTGGTACTGTGAGAAGACAGCTCCCGTCACGATCTCGGAAACGTCTATCTCCGGAATTAATGCTCAGGTCATAGGCAAGTGCCCAGCTACGCTTCAAGTGTTTAGGGAAGCCACATGGCTTACTGGATAGAGCACAGAGTCAGAAGGTCCTGGTTCTAATCCCGGCGCTGCCACGCATCTGCTGTGTGACCTTGGGCAAATCACTTAACTTCTCTTGGCCTCAGTTACCTCATCTGAAAAGTGGAGATTAAGGGTATGAGCCTCATGTGGGACAGGGACTGTGTCCAACCTGATTAACTTGTATCTACCCCAGAGCTTAGAATAGTGCTTGGCACATAGTAAGAACTATACAAGTACCATAATAATAATAATTATTATTATTTTTTTTATTAAATCCTTTTTGTGTTAAAGTGGACCAATGAAAGGAACACCCCCCATGAGTTGCTGTTATGATGATATCTGCTTAAGCAAAGAAGTTTGCAAACCCAACAAAACCCATATAATAGCAAATGGGACCATCCATTTTTGGATAGTGATCAGCTTGCTTGGGTCCACTTCATATTCTCTGGGACAATGTTGGGTAGGGACTGTCTCTATATGTTGCCAGCTTGTACTTCCCAAGCGCTTAGTACAGTGCTCTGCACACAGTAAGCGCTCAATAAATACGATTGATTGATTGATTGATTGACAATCACATACCAATCAATGGTATTTATTGAGCATTTACTGTGTGCGGAGCATTGTATCAAGTACTTTGGTGAGTACAACAGAATTGGTAGAAAGAATTGGAGCTTACAGTCTAAAGGTCTCAGGAATTCCACTCTTGAGTACTCAACTTCACACTCTGAGTTTTGTGCTGTGATGGCATCCACACAAATCTTCTAAAATGGTCATAGCATATTTCCATTCCTGTTCCAAGTTTCAGGAACTTGTATACCAACACCCTATTATATGATGACAATAAATCCTCCAAATCCTAGAAAATGTTATTGAAGACATGCTGAAAAGTGTCTGTAGTATTACATATTCCCAATAGCATACTCCATAGGAAATTCTGAAGGAAGTCCTCCTCTAGTCTCCAGGGAGAATATGTACTAGAATAGATGATCCTCAAAGGTCCAGTTTTGTAAAAATCTGAGCTGAATGTAGGTGCCCCAAGTTCAGGAATCAATGGTAATGGCCGCAATGTGCAGGGGATTTTCAAGAAAGTGATGAAGTAGGATCAGCATTACATCACCCCACATTACAGCTCTGCATCAGATACCCCTGCATCAAACAAAATCTCCTCACCATTGGCTTTAAAGCACTTAATCACCTTGCCCCCTCCTACCTCACCTCACTACTCTCTTACTAAAACCCAGCCAGCACACTTCATTCCTCTAATGCTAAAGGCTTCTCACTGTACCTTGATCTCATCTATCTTGACACCTGACTTCTCGCCCATATCCTGCCTCTGGCCTGGAATGCCCTACCTCCTCATATCAGACAGATAATTGCTCTCCCCCACTTCAAAATCTTACTGAAGGCACAACTCCTCCAAGAAGCTTTCCCTTCTCTCCTCTTCTCCCACTCCCTTCTGCACCACTCTTACTTGCTCCTTCATTCATCCTGCCTCCCATCCCTGCAGCACATATGTATATGAGGCCCTTCTCTGAGGCCCAGAGAAGGTAAGTGACTTGCCCAAAGTCACACAGCTGACAAGTGGTGGAGTCAGGATTAGAACCCGTGACCTCTGGCTCCCAAGCCCGTGCTCTTTCCACTGAGCCATGCTGCTTCGCTTCAGTAAGAGAGTAGTGAGGTGAGATAGGAGGGGGCAAGGTGATTGAGTGATGTAGCATTTGAACAAGCTTCCATTTCACCACTTAAAATGATCCAGCACTTAATACAATATCATCATTTCCAACAGGATTGTTGAGTGCCTTCAACATACCGAGCATTGATCCAAACACCTGGGTATATAGAGAGACATATCTGATAAGGTCCTTTGCTCCTACTATTAAGGAGCACGCTATCAATTTTGAAAAATTTAACAATAGACAAATATGACAGGGACACAGCCCTCCCATCTCTATCTCTGGGTCATCAATCAATCAATCGTATTTATTGAGCGCTTACTGTGTGCAGAGCACTGTACTAAGCGCTTGGGAAGTACAAGTTGGCAACATATAGAGACAGTCCCTACCCAATAGTAGGCTCACAGTCTAAAAACAGTGGGCTCACAGTCATGTTAGTCACTGGGAAAAGGAACAATTTCCCCATACTCACTGACCATCAGGAGGACCCCCATTGATAATCCATTACCTCCTTTTCTGCCTCCACTCCTCCTCCTCTACTCTTCGATGACCCCTTCTACTTGTCTGCTGTGTGACCTTGGGCAAGTCGCTTAACTTCTCTGTGCATCAATTAACTCATCTTAAAATGGGGATTAAGACTGTGAGTCCCTCCGTGGGACAACCTGATTACCTTGTACCTACCCCAGCACTTAGAACAGTGCTCAGCACGTAGTAAGCAGTTAACAAATACCATTATTATTATTATTGAAAAGCACCCCAACAGGGCTAAGGAGGGGCACATGTGTGCAGTGGGAAGGTGGGATTAAGGAGAGAGGTGAGTTATGAATTTAATTATGGTACTTAAGTGCTTACTATGAACCAAGCACTGTTCTAAGCACTGGGGTAGATACAAGTTATTCAGGTTGGACACAGTACTTGTCCCACATTGGGCTCACACTCTACATCCCCATGTTTCACAGATGAGGTAACTGAGGCACAGGGAAGTTAAGTGACTTGCCCAGGGCCACACAGCAGACATGTGGCAGAGCTGGGACTAGAACCCAGGTCCTTCTGACTCCCAAGCCCATGCTATAGCCACTAAGCCACACTGCTTTTCCTGGGTTTCCATTCCTGCATCATGTTGCGAAGATGTATTTCCAATTGTGAGTCTGATTTATAATTAGCATCCCAGAAGCAACAACTGTCCTTAATTTTAGTGAATTATTGGCCATGCCTAATTGTCACCTGAAGCGACTGATAACTTTTTTATTCACTGTCTAATTAGTAGATATTGGAAAATGGGAATATTTAACAATCCAGGATTTGTAACACAAATGGCTAATTTAGACACTCTGGTGTTTACAATTGCAGTTTATCTGTCATCAAGATAATGTTCGGAAAGCAAAATAGCAATGGCCTACTTCTATTCTGCAAGTGTGCCAATATTATGTGGTCCAATTACTTCTTTCCACATTTTGGCATTGCTACCCAATCATGCTTTGAAGTCTCCCATGGTGATCAGTTTGTCAGATATGGGAACCACTGAAATCTGTCTATCCAGATTTCTATAAATTTTTGTCTCTTCATTTCTATTTGAAAGTATTGGAGCATTTGCACAAATGATGGTAGCAAAGTGTTTTTGCTTTAGAAGCACGCATAGTATTAACAGTTGGTTGCTTATACTTCTGGCTAGATTTCGAGGCCAGAGATTAAGAACTGTCTGATTACAAATTCAACCCGGAGTGATGTCTCTCTGAAGAGGGGAGGCCTCTCCAGAAAAATATATATCTGACTCCTGTTTCTGCATTATCCAACAGGCAATCTTGTTTCACTCATGCTGCATTGTTACCTCCACATCTGGATAGTTTATGTGTAGTGAGTGCTATCACAATGACATGCTCTCCTGATGTCCCATATTTTCTTCTTTTTATTAATGTTTTCTATTTTGTAAGGCAAAATTGAAGCTCACCAAGTACAGTCTTCTGGTGAGCCTCTTTTGAGATGGAGGAGCAGACAAGTTTTAGACATTTTGATGAGCTCTTCTCCATCTTCAACTGCTCAGTCTCCAAGGCTTCTTTCCCATTGCTTTCAAACATGCCCTTGCCTTCCCTATCCTAAAAAAACTTCCCTTGACCCCACCCGCCGACTCCCTCCAATTATTGCCCCATCTCTCCCCTACCATTCCTATCTAAAATCCTTGATAGAGTTCCTTATACCTGCTGTCTCTACTTCCTCTCCTCCAGTTCTCTCTTTGATTCCTCCAAGCTGGCTTCCACCCCCTTCACTAAACAGAAACTGCCCTCTCAAAGGTCACCAATGATCTCCTTCTTGCCAAATCCAACATCCTCTACTCCATCCTAATCCTTTTTGACATCTCAGCTGCCTCTGACTCTGTCAACAACACCCTTCTCCTGACAACATTATTCAACCTTGTATTCACTGACACTGTCCTCTCCTGGTTCTCCTCCTATCTCTCTGGACATGCCTTCTCAGTCTCTTTTCATGGTTTCCTCCTCTGCCTCCCACCTCTAAAGGTGGAAGTCCCTCCAGGCTCAGTTCTGGATCCCCTTCTCTTCTCCACCTACACCCACTCCATTAGAGAACTCATTCACTACCATGGCTTCAACTACCATTTCTCTGCCCAGGATTCCCAAATCCGCATCTCCAGCCCTGATCTCTCTCCCTCTCTGCAGTCTCACATTTTCTCCTGATTTCAGAACATCTCTATTTGACTGCTCTGCTGACACCTCAAACTTAACACGTCCAAAACAGAACTCCTTACCTTCCCACCCAAACCTTGTCCTCCCCATGACTTTCCCATCACTGTAGACAGCACCACCATCCTCCCCTAACTTTGGAGTTATGGCAAGCCCATAACCTTGGAGTTATCTTCAACCCATCTCTCTCATTCAACTAAAATATTCAATCTGTCACCAAATCCTGTCAGTTCAACATTGACCATATTGCTAAAATTCACCCTTTCCTCTCCATCCAAGTTGTTAATCCAAGCACTGATCCTAGCTTCCTTGCTTAACCTCCCTGCCTCCTGTCTCTCCCCACTCCAGTCCACACTTCACTCTGCTACCCAGATCATTTTTCTAAAAAAACATTCAGTCCAGGTTTCCCCACTCCGCAAGAACTTCCAGTGGTTGCCCATCCACCTTCACATCAAATAGAATCTCTTTACCAATAGCTTTAAAGCACTTAATCCCCTCTCTCCCTCCTACCTTACTCCCTGTTTTCCTTCTACAACCCAGCCCGGATAGTATGCATCTCTAATGCTAACCTACTCATTATACCTCAATCTCATCAACCAGTCAATCAGTGATATTTATTGAGCCCTTATCTTATGCAGAGCACAGTACCAAGCCCTTGGGAGAGTACAGTACGACAGAGCCAGCAGACATATTCCCTTACCACAAGGAGCTTGCAGTGTAGACAGGGAGAGAGACAATAAAATGAACTAGAGATATGTACGCATGTTTTGTTTGGCTGAAGACAGGACAAACATCAAGGGCTTAAGGGGTACAGATCCAAGTGCAGAGGTGACACAGAAAGTAACACAGCGAAGCAGCGTGGCTCAGCGGAAAAGAGCCCGGGCTTTGGAGTCAGAGGTCGTGGGTTCAAATCCCGGCTGAGCCAATTGTCAGCTGTGTGACTTTGGGCAAGTCACTTAACTTTTCTGTGCCTCAGTTACCTCATCTGTAAAATGGGGATTAAGACTGTGAGTCCCCCATGGGACAACCTGATCACCTTGTAACCTCCCCAGTGCTTAGAACAGTGCTTTGCACATAGTAAGCACTTAATAAATGCCATCATTATTATTATTATCTCGCTGCTGACCTCTTGCCACAGCCTACCTCTGGCCTGGGCTGTCCCCCTCTTCAAATCTGACAGATGACCACTCTCCCTACCTTCAAAACCTTATTAAAAGCACATCTCCTCCAGGAAGCCTTCCCTGACTGAACTCTCCTCTCCTCTTCCCCCACTTCCTTCTGTGCCACTCATGACTGCACACACTGAGCACTCAATAAATATGACTGAATGAATGAAAATTATGAATAATACTGGCTCCACCACTTGTCTGCTGCATGACTCGCCTGTCCCCCCGTCGACCCCCGGCCCACGTCCTCTCCCTGGCCTGGAATGCCCTCCCTCTGCACATCCGCCAAGCTAGTTCTCTTCCTCCCTTCAAAGCCCTACTGAGAGCTCACCTCCTCCAGGAGGCCTTTCCAGGCCGAGTACCCTTTTTCCTCTTCTCCTCCCTATCCCCCCGCCCTACCTCCTTCCCCTCCCCACAGCACCTGTATATATGTTTGTACAGATTTATTACTCTATTCATTTTACTTGTACATACTTACTATTCTATTTATTTTGTTAATGATGTGCATCTAGCTTTAATTCTATTTGTTCTGACAACTTGAAACCTGTCCACATGTTTTGTTTTGTTCTCTGTCTCCCCCTTCTAGGCTGTGAGCCCACTGTTGGGTAGGGACCGTCTCTCTATGTTGCCAACTTGTACTTCCCAAGCGCTTAGTCCAGTGCTCTGCACACAGTAAGCGCTCAATAAATACGATTGAAGGAATGAATGAACTCGGTCCCTTCACGGGAACAAACAGCCTGGCACTTGGTCCTTTTTGTTCTCTGTCTCCCCCTTTTAGACTGTGAGCCCACTGTTGGGTAGGGACTGTCTCTATATGTTGCCAATTTGTACTTCCCGAGTGCTTAGTACAGTGCTCTGCACACAGTAAGCACTCAATAAATACGATTGATGATGAGGAGGAGGAGGCACAGAGAAATTAAGTGACTTGCCCAAAGTCACACAGCTGACAACTGGCGGAGCCGGGATTTGAAACCATGACCTCTGACTCCAAAGCCCATGCTCTTTCCACTGAGCCATGCTGCTTGAGAGCACTTACTGTGTTCAGAGTACTGTACTAAGTGCTTGGAAAGTACAATTCAGCAATAGAGACAATCCCTGCCCACGCTGGGCTTAAAGTCTAAAAGTGGGGAGGCAGACATCAAAACAAGTAAACAGGCATCAATATAAATAAATAGAATTAAAGATATATACACATCAAAATAAGTAAACAGGTACCAATATAAATAAATAGAATTATAGATATATACATATATACATAAGTGCTGTGGGGTGGGGAGAGAGGGGCAAAGGGAATGAGTCGAGGGTGACGCAGAAGGGAGCGGGAGCTGAGGAAAAAAGGTGGGCTTAGTCTGGGAAGGCCTCTTGGAGGAGGTGAGCCTTCAGTAGGGTTTTGAAGGGGGGAAGAGTGATTGATGGATTTGAGAAGGGAGGGCATTCTAGGCCAGAGGTAGGATGTGGGCCAGGGGTCGACGGTGGGACGGGCAAAATCGAGGCACAGTGAGAAGGTTAGCACCAGAGGAGTGGAGTGTGCGGGCAGGGATGTAGAAGGAGGGAAGGGAGGTGAGGTACAAAGGGGCAAGGTGATAGAGAGCTTTGAAGCCAGCAGTGAGGAGTTTTTGTTTGAGATAGAGGTTGACTGGCAACCACTGAAGATTTTTGAGGAGGTGGGTGACATGCCCAGAACGTTTCTGTAGAAAGATAATCTGGGCAGCAGAGTGAAGTATGGACTGAAGTTGGGAGAGACAGGAGGTTGGGAGATCAGAAAGGAGGCTGATGCAATAATCCAGTCGGGATAGGATGAGTGATTGTACTAACATGGTAGGGGTTTCTATGAAGAGGAAAGGGCGGATCTTAGCAATGTTGTGCAGGTGAGACCGGCAGGATTTGGTGACGGATTGGATATGTGGGGTGAGTGAGAGAGCGGCTTCTGCTCACCGCTGCAAAGCTAGACTGTGAGCCCACTGTTGGGTAGGGACCGTCTCTATATGTTGCCAACTTGTACTTCCCAAGCGCTTAGTACAGTGCTCTGCACACAGTAAGCTCTCAATAAATACAAATGAATGAATGAATAGAAAGACCTAGCTTGCAAAATCGAGGCAGACCTCGTCCCATCGTTGGGTGATGAGGAGGAAACTTCTAAGGCAAAATTTGCTGATGGCTGTGGTCGGTAGAAAGGCAGAACAGGCCAGACAGCCATCTTTCGAACCGGGAATTGAGGAACGGGCTATAAAGGAGAGCTCAAACCTGAGGAGTCTTTGCCGCTGAAGCGGCAAGGATTCTCCAGGTATCTGGAATCCCAGCCATCTGCCCGGTGTTGGGGACCCCCACACCGTGACCGCCGAGACAAGAGCAAGGACCTCAGTGGGCTGACTTGGTGAGCACTGGGAAACTGCTCCCAGGAAGGGGGGATATCAAGTAGTGGGCTAGGAATTGCTTGCTCCCACCTTCCTCAAAAATTCTAGCTAGAAATAAAGGTTGTGCACTGGTAGTTCAGGTGTAGCAATAATACAAGTATAACTAAGCTTGTGTCAGGGAGGAATACAGAGCTTGTATTTTTCTGATTAAGGAGTCTGTCTGTTTTGTCTTTCCTATAAACATTGCTCACAGAAATCCAAAACTGTTTCACCATCAATAGCCCACCTGGCCCCCTGCCCTGTGCAGCTGGGTTGAAGGAAGCATAGTGTTCACTGGCCACCTCCTCCAGGAGGCCTTCCCAGACTGAGCCCCCCCCTTTTTTCCTCTCTCCGCCCTCCTCCCCTCCCCATCGTCCCCCCATGCCCTACCCCCTCCCACTCCCCACAGCATTTATGTATATTTGTACATATTTATTACTCTTTTTTTTATTAATGGTGTGTATATAGCTATAATTCTATTTATTCTGATGGTATTGACACCAGTTTACTTATTTTGTTTTGTTGTCTGTCTCCACCTTCTAGACTCCTCACCTTCAAAGCTTTATTAAGGTCACATCTCCTCCAAGAAGCCTTCCCCTTTTTTCCCTGACTGCCTCTCCCTTTCATGTTGTCTTTGCACTTAGATCTGTACCGTTGGCACTTGGTATTCACCACTCCCTCAGTCCCACAGCCCTTATGTATATATCTGTAAATAATTTATTTATATTAATGTCTGTCTCCCCCACTAAACTGGAAGGTTGTTGTGGACCCAAAATGTGTCTATCAACATTGTTGTATTGTACTCACCCAAGCACTTAGTACAGTGTTCTGCACACAGTAAGTGCTCAATAAATACCATTGCTTGACTAACTATGCACTTGGTTCAACACTTTGATACTCACCCCAGCACCACAGTACTTATGCAGACATTCTTCTGCGCTATTATTTCCCTATTAAACTATTTTAATGTCTGTCTCCCCCTGTAAACTGTAAGTTCCTTGTGGGTAAAGCTTGCAATCTACCAACTCTGTGATACTGTAGCATCTCAAGCACTTAGTACACTACTCTGCACACAATAAGGGTTCAGTAAATACTATTAGAGAAGCAGCATGGCTTAAAGGCAAAAACATGGGCTTGGGAGTCAGAGGACAAGGGTTTTAATCCCAGCTTTGCCACTTGTCTGCTGTGTGACCTTAGACAAGTCACTTCACTTCTCTGTGCCTCAGTTCCCTCATCTGTAAAATGGGGATTAAGACTGTGAGCCCCACATGGGACAATCTGATTGCCTTGTATCTGCCTCAGTGTTTAGAACTGTGCTTGGCACATAGTAAGTGCTTAACAAATGCCATCATTATTATTATTATCATTATTATTATTATTATTACCATTATCAGTGGATTGATTGACTGCCCTGCAACTCCCTGTTTGCAGCTCACTCTCTAAACTCGGCAGTGTTTTTGAGAACTGTTATTTTGAAATCCAGAAAGCTCAGTGAATACTTGTTGACTGACTAATCACAAAAATCCCTCCCTAAACAGATGTTTCTGGGGACCGACTCAGAATAGCAGATGCAGAACTATTCAATTTCTGCAACCGTCAGTTGGAAAGACTGCATTGTCTCCTCTATTTCTGAAACGGTAATCTCAAGGCCACTTTTTACTTTTTTATTTTCTCACCTCAACCTTCAAGCCACCACCAGATGCTAAAAAGTCCTCCTCATCCCCACTTACCCCTCCTCTCTTCTATTACTTCTAAACCTTGGCGAGGTTCCAATCTGCTCTTGGCTTAGCTATTCAAATCTACTGTTCTGGTTTTCACAATCAATCAGTCAATCAATGGTATTTATTGAGCGCTTATTGTGTTCAGAGCAGTGTACTAAGCACTTGGGAGAGTACAATACAACAGATACGGTAGATGCATTACCAGACCACAAGGATATTACAGACTGGATGGGGAGACAGATGTCTGTCTAAATTACAGATATATATGAAAATATTCTGGGCTGAGGATGAAGTGAACATCAAGTGCCTAAAGTGTAATAACAATAATAATAATAATAATGGTATTTGTTAGGCGCTTACTAGGTGTCAAGCACTGTTCTAAGTGCTAGGGGAGATACAAGGTAATCAGGTGGGACTCACAGTTGTTATCCCCATTTTACAGATGAGGGAACTGAGGCACAGAGAAGTTAAGTGACTTGCCCAAAGTCACAGAGCTGATAAGTGGCAGAGCCGGGATTAGAATCCATGACTTCTGACTCCCCAGCCTGTGTTCCTTCCACTAAACCACGCTGCTTCTCCAATCCAAATGCATAGGTGATGCAGAAGGGAAAGGGAGTAGGGGAAATGAAGACGTAATTGGGAAAGGCGATTGGAGGAGATGGGATTTTGACAAGGTTTTGAAGGTGGGCAGAGTGGTTGTCCATCTCATATGGAAGGGGAGGGAGCTGGGCCAGAGGGATGACCAAACATGGGCACTGTAGGAAATGCTTTATTCAAGTTTTAATGTCTCATTTCCACCTTCAAGCCTTTCCAACACTCTTCTTTAATCAACATCTTCTCCTTTCTCTCTCCATTCAACCTTTTCAATGGCAATCTATCCTGACCTATGGTCTTGGAGACAAACTGAGGAACTGTTGAAAGCAATCTAGGGAACAAACAGAAATTCTGCCTTAAAATTGGAAAATATGGCTTCCTATTGAGTCAGCATTGTTCACACTTCAAAATTCAGAGCAATTCATTCTTTCATGATATGAATTTCTAGAGTCTGCCAGGACATGAATTAATTATTTCTTTTGTTATTATTTCCACTAACAGATCCCCGCTTCTTCTCACATACTTCTCTTAGTCTTTCTTTTCTCCGACTGCTATTATTTGACCTGCCTCCAGAACCAAGAACTGAAGCCTTTGAACAAATGTTCAGAAAACAGCAAGTTTTACAGACAGACCTCTTTGACTTTTGAGTTATTTTGTAATTTCCACAGGAGTACTCCTCAGTGAATCACTAAAGAGATATCTTTGCTACCTATTCTTACCTATTCCTTTCTCTACAGTTAGAGAACTAAGTTCCTTCTTATTGCATTTCCCTAGAGAATCTAGAACCATGCATCATGGCAGATCGAATTATTCTGAATCCTGAACTTTGAAATCCTGCCATCATTCATTGTATTGTTAATGGGGGCGGGTGAGCCAATGGATATTGATTTTCAATGCCGCTGCCAAATTTCCCCAACTCTCTGTAGGGCCTTTGATAGCTTCTATTTCATTCTGAACAATGACCGTGACATGTGGCTTCAACCCTATAGGTTTGTTTGGACTTTTCTCCTGTTCCCAACCTCTTTTCTCTCTTTAGTCATCCTCGAGCAAATTTATTCCCTTTCGTTTGATTCCCATCTCCCTTCTTGTAGCCTTCTGTACCTGTCACTCAATTCCCAGATTTCCTTCTTCCATCATTTGAATAGCCCTTGACATTAAAACAAATTACAGGTAGAGGAAGCAACAGTTACCACGCTGTGCAGGTGGGAATGGGATGAGTGTCAAAGCAGCATGGCCTAGTGGAAAGAGCATGGGAGTCAGAAGGATCTGGGTTCCAATCCCACGTCTGCCAGTTGTCTGCTTTGTGACCTTGGGCAAGCCACTTAACTTCTCTGGGCTTCAGTTACCACATCTGAAAAATGGGGATTAAGACTGTAAGCCCCATGTGGGACATGAACTGTGTCCAACCTGATTAGCTTGCATATGCCCCTGTGCTTAGTACAGTGCCTGGCACATAGTAAGCACTTTATAGAGTCCATAAAATTAAAAAAGCACCTAGGAGGTACGGACTTAAGTGCATAGGTGACACAGAAGGGAGGGAAAATAGGATGTGGGAGATGAGAATTTAGTCTGGATAGACTTTCTGGAGACAGACTGTTAGTTTGTCCTGTAGCCTGGAAGCTCATTGCTGGTAAGGAACATGTCTACCAACTTGGTTATATTGTTATATTGTTCTCTCCCAAGCGTTTAGTACAATGCTCTGAACACAGTATGCACTCAATAAGTGTGCTCGATTGACTGGTTAATTTACTGATATAATGTTTGTAGGGCTTTGAAGATGGGGAGAGTGTTTAGTGTGTTGAATATGAAGACTGTGAGCCCACTGTTGGGTAGGGACTGTCTCTATATGTTGCCAATTTGTACTTCCCAAGCGCTTAGTACAGTGCTCTGCACATAGTAAGCGCTCAATAAATACGATTGATGATGATGATGAAGGGGGAGAGAGTTCTCCACCACACTAAATGCTCTCAACACTGTCAATCAGGATTCGCTAGTTTTTCCCCTCAAACAGTTGGTCCATCTTGAAACTGAGTATAAAATCATGATGAGAAACATGTTTGCAAATTCCTTTTTCTTTGGTCAACTGTCCTCATCCATCTACCAGACTTCATTTTGGAGCTATTAATAGACACAATAAAAACAAACCTATTTTAGATTGAGAATGAGATTTCGGGGGATCTTAGAAAGGATTTGGAAGTCTCATCTCAGTTCTGCATCTAAAAATAATTTTCCTTTCAGGAAAGTGAAGTACAAAAAATATAAAATCCCGAAATGCCTCATAGAATTGCCAGATGATATTTAATTGGAAACACAGAAAACGACGGCTGGCAATCCAATCAAGAAAATAACATCTTGGGCCAAGTTTCTGGTTAAATGGATTATATACTGAATTCAATAAAGTGAAGACAAATTGAAGATGAGCCTGAAAGGACAAAACCAGAAGCAGAATGCCCACTTAGCAGATGTGTCAAAGCATTTGAATTGAAACAGGGAGTGGTTCTTTTCAAACCAGCAAGTATAAAATACAAACTTTAACACTATAACAGCCTCTTTGTAACAGCCTGACAAAAACCGCTCTTCTGGAACTTCTCCTTTGAGAGACATCTATTTCCCCTTTCCCCTTTGCCGTGGATCCAGGTGATCTACTAAGCAGGGAGGATGCCTTCTTCTAGTCTTTCCATGTCGCCCTGACTTACTCCCTTTATTCATCCCCCACTCCCAGCTCCACAGTACTTATGTATATATTTGTAATTTATTTACATTAATGTCTATCTCCCTATCTAGACTGTGAGCTCATTGTGGGTGGGGGATGAGTCTGTTATACTGTTATATTGTAATAATAGTATTTGTTAAACAATTACTATGTGCCAAGCACTGTTCTAAGCACTGAGGGGATACAAGGTGATCAGGTTGTCCCACGTGGGGCTCACAGTCTTAATCCCCATTTTACAGATGAGGTAACTGAGGCCCAGAGAAGTGAAGTGACTTGCCCAAAGTCACACAGCTGACAAGTGGCGGAGTCGAGATTAGAACCCGTGACCTCTGACTCCCAAGCCAGGGCTCTTTCCACTGAGCCACACTGCTTCTCTCTTATTGTACTCTCCCAAGCACTTAGTACAGTGCTCTGCACACAGTAAGCTCTTAATAAATGTGATTAAATGTCTTTCTGGCTCCTCCCACCTGCCTTCTCCAGGTGACATTCTCCTCTCCCTGGCTCCTGACTCCTTCTAGGTCTCCTTCCCACCAATTTGGTTTCTATAAAACCCCAGATACCATGGCTGCAACATTAGATGCAATTTAATTTTTTTCACGGTATTTGTTTAGCACTTGCTTTGTGCCAGACAGCACTGACGGCTGGGGTAGATACAACCTAGTCAGCTTGGATATAGTCTATGTCCCACATGGGGCTAACAGTCTTATTTCCCATTATACAGATGAGGGACCTGAGGCACAGAGAAGTTCAGTGACTGGCCCAAGGTCACACAGCAGACAAGTGGCAGAGCTGAGATTTGAACCCAGGTCCTTCTATCAGGCCCACTATCCTCTAGGCCAAACTGCATCACATCCTGCCTCCCACAAATGTAATGTAAAGTGAAGTAATAAAATTCTGTCTTCCATTCTGCACTTGACCCTCTGGTGACTGAGACATGTGATGCTTTTAAGTTCAGAGTTTGGAGTAGCAGTTTCACCAATATCTAGCCATCTATGAGATCAGCCTGGTGCACAGCAATGAATAATAATAATAATAATAATGGCATTTATTAAGCACTTATTACATGCAAAGCACTGTTCTAAGTGCTGGGGAGGATACAAGGTGATCAGGTTGTCCCACGTGGGGCTCACAGTCTTAATCCCCATTTTACAGATGAGGTCACTGAGGCACAGAGAAGTTAAGTGACTTGCCCAAAGTCATACAGCTGACAATTGGTGGAGCCAAAATGGAGTGATCCTCTCCATCTATCAAACAGTAGCATTTATTGAATCCCTACTAGGTGCAGAACTCTATAGTACTAACCACTTGGATGAATGCAGTAGAACTACAAGGCACTGAAATAATAATAAAAGTAGTAGCATTAATAATAATCAATCAATCGGTGGTACTTATTGAGCACTTTCATTCAATCGTATTTACTGAGTGCTTACTGTGTGCAAAGCACTTTGTACTAAGCACTTGCTCTGTGCAGAGCACTTTACTAAGTGCTTGGGAAGGTATATTGCTACAGAGTTGGTAGATATGTTCCCTGCCCACAGGGAGCTTACAGTCTAGAGGGGGAGACAGACATTAAAATTAATTATGGATATATACATAAGTACTGAGGGGGATAAATGGAGGGTGAATATCAAGGGCTTAAAGGGTGTCGATCCAAGTTCATAGGGAACCAGAAGGGGTGGAGAGTAGGGGAAATGAGAGCTTAGTTATGGAAGGCCTCTTGGAGGAAATGTGACTTTAATAAGATTTTTGAGGTGGCGAGGGTGGTGGTCTATCGTATATGAAGTGGGATGGAGTTCCAGGACAGCGGGAGGACACAGGCAAGGGGTGAGCAGCGAGGTGGACGAGATTGAGGTACAGAGAGTAAGTTGGCATTAGAGGACTGAAATGTAGGAAATCAGCAAGGTAAGGTAGAAGGGGGAGAGCTAGCTGATTGTTTTAAAGCCAATGCCTCACCATCATCAGTGGTATTTATTAAGAACTTGCACGTGCAGAGCGCTATACTAAGCACTTGGGAGAGTGAAATTCAGTAAGTAGACACAATTCCTGCCCTCAAGGAGCTTCTCTGTATACAGTAGGCACTCTAAAACACTGGTAACTGACAACTAGAAAAGTCAGCCTCTCTCCCCTCATCAATCAATCAATTGTATTTATTTAGTGCTTACTGTGTGTACTGTACTAAGTGCTTGGAAGAATACAATACAGCCAAGTTGGTCACCACATTCCCACAGTCTAGCACACACTTTCACCTCTCAGGGTCTCACTTGGAGAGTTTCCTGTACTCTACCAGTCTCGACTATAGGAGGAAGAGTCAAGCAGAGGCATACCCATTCCATACCTAGCTTAGGCGGTGGCTAGTGAGTGGAAGGCAATCTGCTACAAGTCAAAACTCACTTATGCTGGGCAGCAGCGGCAGGGGAGAGAGTCGAGGGCGGAGACTCGGGTTTACGGCGCGGAAAGCAAACCACTTCTGTATTTTTACCAAGAAAACTCTATGGATACACTACCAGAAGGACTGCAGATGGAGGTGGGGTGTTCTGAGAGAGATATGTACATGGCGTCACTATGGGCCGGACACGACTCGACAGCATAAGACAACAAGCACACACTTTAACACTCAGCAGTGGATCAAAAACTGTCCTATCCTGGGCTAGAAATAGAGCCACAACCACTTGACTGATGACAGTGACTATGACAGTTGCCCATCTGGGTTCTGACCAAAAAGCAGCAAGGAGACTATGCAGTTCTGTGGGGTTTAATGGAATGGCTTCATTCAATCAATGGCATTTATTGAGTGCCGAGCACCGTACAAAGCATTTGAGCAAATACAATGCAGGAGAATTGGAAGGCAGGATCCCTGCCTTCAAGGAGCTTACAGCCTAGAGGAGGATCTCTTATAATCTACTCTACCCATGTCCCCTGCCCCAAAGATGTTCCAGCTTTCTGGGTGGATGAAGGGTGAGTCAATTGTAAGCCTCCTCCCCACAGTTACAGGACCAGTGTCCAGTGAAATCCCTGCCAGAAGAAGGAGCAGGAAAAAAACAGTGGGAGTAGAAACAGGATGTTTCCTTTCGTCTTCCTTCCCCCCTTTCCATTTTTCCTTAACCAATCCATCTCCTCCTCATTAATAATAATGAACAATTATGTATTTATTAACCACTTACTATGCATCAAGTGCTATGCTAAGTTCCGGGGTAGACACAAGTTAATCAGGTCAGACACAGTCCTTGTCCCTCATGGGATTCACAGTCGAAGTTCGAGGGAGAATAGGTATTGAATCATCATTTTATAGTTCATTCATTCATTCAATCATATTTATTAAGCGCTCACTGTGTGCAGAGCACTATACTAAGTGCTTGGGAAAGTACAACAATAAACAGTGACATTCCCTGCCCACGGTGAGCTCACAGTCAGGAAGTGGGGGAGATAAACATCAATACAAATAAATAAAATTACAGATATATTCATAAGTGCTGTGGGGCTGGGAGTCGGGGGGAAAAGCAAAGGGAAACTGAGGTCTTTTTGTGAGACAGCTGGGAAGAGTGGAGAAATAGGTGAGAGAATCAACGCTCCCTTCTCAGGGGAATCAAAGGCATTCCAGTTCAGTACCAGAGTAAGTGTCCCCTCTCAGGGTCTCACCTGGAGAGTTTCTGGTACTTTACCAGTCTCGGCTAAGGGAGGGAGAGTCAAGCAGAGGCCTACCCATTCCATTCCTACCTTGGAAAGTGGCTAGAGAGTGGAAGGCAATCTGCTAAAAGTCAGAATTCCCCTGTGCTGGGCAGCAGTGGCATGGGACAGAGTCGAGGGTGGAGATTCGAGTTCACTGCGCGGAAAGCGGCAAAGGTAAACCAATTCCGTATTTTTACCAGGAAAACTCTATGGATACACTACCAGAACGATTGCAAATGGACAGCGGGGCGTTCTGGGAGAAATGGTGACAGTGTGGGTCGGAAATGACTCGATGGCATAAGACAAGACCAGAGTAACTGGAATCCCAATAGTCACCCCAAAATTGACCCACCAATTTGTAGTTATACAGAGTTCCTCCTTCCCTTCACCCCAACAAGGCTCCATGGAGGTGCCCCAGTCCAGCAGTACCAAATAGTACGAATGACATTGGTACAGAACACCCTTTGAATCTTATTTCCCCAAAGATTTATTTGGCACTATATTGGGGCATTCAGGGCCCTCCCCCAAATAGACCTGCTGAAAAGAACAGCCAGAACTCTTTATTATTTAGAGAGTCCCAACCCAGAATGAATGAAATACAATACAATTCCCCCTTTTAGACCGTGAGCCCACTGTTGGGTAGGGACTGTCTCTATATGTTGCCAATTTGTACTTCCCAAGCGCTTAGTACAGTGCTCTGCACATAGTAAGTGCTCAATAAATACGATTGATGATGATGATGATGAATTGTATGAAAGTCCGGACTCTGTAGTCCAGACTCCTGCATGGGAGAAATGAGTCTGGATGGCAGACCCGCTTTCCCCAGTGGTGCATTTTAGGGAAACACAGCTGTTGCCACGTTAATGTCCCTCTAATCATTTTAAGAATAACCAGGTGGCTGCTATTACTAAAGAGTAACACAACTCATCTTTCACAGATTTTCAGCATTTAGGAGAGAAAACTATGAATTCTCAAGTGATTTAAAAAAAGCTTAATTTCATTCCTGCGGAAAGAAATTTGGGATTTCCCAGAGTATAAAATGAGGCCATTTTACTTAATGAAAATGATTTCTCAGTCCAACTGTCTGAAACATCTATCATCATAATTTTGTTTATATTTGAAGAAATGATTATGATGTATATAACTAATAGAAATGTTTCAGTTTTCCAGTGTTTCCTGCCTACTCATTTCCCTTAGAAACTAATTACAGACAAGATAATTCTATTCAACTGAAGTGATTTCTAGAAACACAAAAATCCCATAATCTCAAACATTCCCTAATTAGAGCATCATAGCCTGGTGGAAAGAGCACAGGCTTGGGAGTCAAAGGACATGAGTTCTAATCCTGATTCACCTCTTACCTGCTGTGCAACCTTAGATAAATCACTTCACATCTTTGTACCTCAGTTCCCTCAATAACAGAATGGGGATTCAAATCCTGTTCTTAGTACGTGCTAAGTACTAAGCGCTTAGTACAATGCTCTGCACACAGTAAGCGCTCAATGAATACGATTGAATGAATGAATATAGTGTCTGGCACATAGTAAGCACTAACAAATAGCACATTCATTAATTATTGTTATGAGAGTGTCCCCCTTTTAGACTGTGAGCCCGTTGTTGGGTAGGGACCGTTTCCATATGTTGCTGACTTGTACTCCCCAAGCGCTTAGTACAGTGCTGTGCACACAGTAAGTGCTCAAAAAATACGATTGAATGAATGAATGAATTTCCTTGCAGGCAGAGGAGGCATTTCTTTGTAATATACTTTCTCAAGAGTTCAGTTCAGTGCCTTGCACTCTCTCGCTGTTCAATCAATACTATTTCTCCTCCTCCTCCTCCTCCTCCTCCTCCTCCTCCTACTAGTACTACTACTACTATTTATATCACTACTGCTATAATTTTTTGTTCAGCTTTGCCTTCTTTCTGTCTCCTTCTGGTTAACATTTCACTAAGGGAAACTATCATCTCCCATTCCTTCCTTATCTGAAGGAAAAACATTTGTAATTGAATAAAGTTACTTCTCATGAGCGGGAGATGAAAAAAGAGCGGGTAATGGGTGATGGAGCAGACAAGAAGGGCTAAGAAAGATTAGTCAAGCTTCAAAGATCTAACGGGGAAAGCAGGATGGCCTAGTGATCGAGCAGCAGCGTGGCTCAGTGGAAAGAGCATGGTCTTGGGAGTCAGGGGTCATGGGTTCTAATCCCAGCTCCGCCACTTGTCAGCTGTGGGACTTTGGGCAAGTCACTGAACTTCTCTGTGCCTCAGTTCCCTCATCTGTAAGACTGTGAGCCCCATGTGGGACAACCTTGATTACCCTGTATCCCCCCCAGTGCTTAGAACAGTGCTTGGCACATAGTAAGCGCTTAACAAATACCAACATTATTATTATTATTAGTGGATAGAGCATGGGCTTGGGAGTCAGAGGGACCCAGGTTCTAATCTCGCTTCTGCCACTTGTCTGCTGTGTGGCCTTGGGCAAGTCATTTCATTTCTCTGTGTGGCTCAGTTACCTCATCTGTAAAATGGAGATTAAAACTGTGAGCCCCATGTGGGACAGGGACTGTGTCCAATCCAATTCGCTTGTATCCATCCCAGCGCTTAGTACAGTGTTAGCATATGGTAAATCCTTTAGAATTTGGGGTCTTTTCTGTCCCATTTGGAAGCTGTCGATTCTTGTCAGTCAATCAGTGGTATTTATGGAGCACTTACTGGGTGCAGAGAGAGCACTGTTCTCAGCTCTTGGGAGAGAACAAGACAGTTGGCAGACAGAATCTCTGCCCTCAAGGAGTTTACAGATGGTGATGTGGAGTGAGGAAATCTGGGAAACTAGATCAAACAGCTCAGGGTAATACAACAGGTTCCACCCCAAACTTGAAAACCTAGGAGGGGAAGGAGGCCCATTGATCTAAATGCAAAATGCAGAATGGTAGAATGATTGCTATTTTCTAATGAACATTGCACACCCAAGGGGTTGTTGATCAATCCATCCATCAGTGATATTTAATGAGAGATTACTGAGTGCACAGCCCTGGGAGGGCACAATATGATAGATATTCATTCATTCAATTGTATTTATTGAGCACTTACTGTGTGCAAAGCACTGTATTAAATGCTTGGGAGAGTACACTATAACAGACACATTCCTGCTTACAACAATCTCACAGTCTAGAGATGACAGACATGATCCCTACTCTAGAGGAGTTTACAGCCTAGTGGGGAGAAAATGCCCCATCTGATCAATCAATCAATCGTATTTATTGAGCGCTTACTGTGTGCAGAGCACTGTACTAAGCGCTTGGGAAGTACAAGCTGGCAACATATAGAGACAGTCCCTAACCAACAGTGGGCTCAGGCCTACTTAGTTTCTCATAGACTCAGCGGAATCCCGAATTTACTTTGTGAACTCACTTTTTTCCTAATTTTCAACCTTTAGAAATGTTGAAGGGAAATGCAAATCCTGTTTCATTTACATTTAATGAACCAGGATGTAATTTTGCAATAGGTGTTTGCAAATCCAAGAAGGATTAAAACTTTATTCCCTGAAGTGTAAACTCTTTTTGGGCTGGGAATGTGTGGACGAACTCTGTTATATTGTACTCTCCCAAGTATTCAGTACAGTGCTCTGTACACGGTAAACCCTCAATAAATATGATTGATTGATTAGTTGATTGAACCAAGGCTTTGAAATCAGTTGTAGTGAGGAGTGAGGCCCAAAGATGGATAGAGTAGCCCACGGCTCAGCTCTAGAGAGTTCCACTTAGCCAATTTTGCTCTGGCTCCTCCACATTCAACCTTATGAGTTCCTAAGAATCCCCCCACACCCCTACTAAAATCAGCCTTGGGGCCAACAAAAATTTAACTGAGTTAGGCTTGGAATTAGCGGCTTAGATGGGTGCAGAGAGAGACACCCATTCAAAAACTTGCCATTAAAATACTGATTTCACCAACAGGTTCTTTTCACATTCCTTTATAATTAGCTCAGAGAAATCAATGTCCATTTGTTTGCTAGTCCTCTCTTTTTGGCTGCTAAGAGAATTTCAGATTCTCAACAATTTTGCAGTTAAATTTGCTAATATAGGAAATGGAATGGGTCAAATATGGGAGTGATTTGATGCAAATAAAAAGGTTCTCTGTTATCGACAAGTAGCGTGCAAAATAGGTTAATTGGTGTAAATCGGCTGCAGGGTTCTTGTACCCAGGGTGGTGACGCAGATAGGAAAAATGACTCGGAGACATGAGCTCAGATAGAGCAGTAAAGAAGGAAAGTGGCTACCTGCCTGTTCACCTCCCGGGAGAGGTACGAGTGGCAGGCAGCCCCGATCCCCTTCTCACTGTGTCTTTTATTGAGTTACAGCAACAAGGGAGCGGAGCATTGGGAATTTCAGGAATCCAATTAGGACTGACAGGATGTTATAAATTCTCATTATTCTGTTTTCACTGCCTTGAGCAGGTTGTTGTTATCTGCCCTATGGCCTTGCATAGATAGGTGTTACTGGCCTTGAAGACATCTGTTGCTGAGCCTTGCATAAAATGCGAAAAAAGGAGTTGTTCTCACAGCCTGCACAAAATGGAGGGTTACTGTCAGCATATACAAAATGGAGTCAGTCATGTCAAGTCCCCTAGTGGACAACATTCTCAAATTAGAAAAGAGCTGTCATTAAAAAGTAATGGCAATTAATAATGACAAAAAAATAATAACAGCACCCTATTCAGTACCAAATCTGAAACTCTCAACCTCTAAAAGTAGAAGTTTGAAATCTTAGAATTTGATTTTTTTTTAGGGTATAAATTATTCTAGACAAGAGACCATGTCTTTCACACGTTATGATCTGCTATTTAGTGCATGGCCTAGTAGATAGAGCACGGGCCTGAAAGTCAGAAGGACCCGGGTTCTAATCCCGGCTCTCCCACTTGTCTGCTGTGTGACCTTGGCCAAGCCACTTCACTTCTCTGGGCCTCAGTTACCTGATCTATACAATGGGGATGAAGACTGTGAGCCTCTTGTGGGACAGGGACTAGGTCCAACCCGATTTGCTTGTATTCACCCCAGTACAATGCCTGGCACATAGTAATAATAATAATAATAATAATGTTGGTATTTGTTAAGCGCTTACTATGTGCAAAGCACTGTTCTAAGTGTGGGGTAGATACAAGGTGATGAGGTTGTCCCACGTGGGGCTCACAGTCTTCATCCCCATTTTACAGATGAGGGAACTGAGGCCCAGAGAAATGAAGTGACTTGCCCAAAGTCACACAGCTGACCGTTGACAGAGCCGGGATTTGAACCCACGACCTCTGACTCCAAAGCCCGGGCTCCTGCCACTGAGCCACGCTGTTTCTCTAGTAAGCACTTAACAAACACCAGTTATTATTATTAGCAGGCAATCAAAATAATCAATCAATCAATCAATCGTATTTATTGAGCGCTTACTGTGTGCAGAGCACTGGACTAAGCGCTTGGGAAGTACAAGTTGGCAACATATAGAGACAGTCCCTACCCAACAGTGGGCTCACAGTCTAGAAGGGGGAGACAGAGAACAAAACATATTAACAAAATGAAATAAATAGAATAGATTTGTACAAGTAAAATAAATAGAGTAATAAATATGTACAAACATATATACATATATACAGGTGCTGTGGGGAAGGAAAGGAGGTAAGACGGGGGGATGGAGAGGGGGGCGAGGGGGATAGCAATGCTATGCTGATGATAAAATCCCTGCATATGCCTCTCCAAAGTTACTACACATGTTTAAATCACAAAGTTTGAACTTTCATCAATTTTTATTTTGACTATAGCGTAGAATTTTGAAGACACTTTAGGGATATTTTCTCACAAACAGTTCTTGTGCAATGCCACCTTTCCCCACAAGATGGCTCGCTCCCATTTTGATTGAAAAGGACATTCCTGCTTCATTCATTCATTCATTCATTCATTCATTCAATCGTACTTATTGAGCGCTTACTGTGTGCAAAGCACTGTACTAAGTGCTTGGGAAGTACAAGTTGGCAACATCTAGAGACAGTCCCTACCCAATAGTGGGCTCACAGTCTAAATGGGGGAGACAGAGAACAAAACCAAACATACTAACAAAATAAAATCAATAGAATAGATATGTACAAGTAAAATAAATAAAGAAATAAATAGAGTAATAAATATGTACAAACATATATACATATATACAGGTGTTGTGGGGAAGGGAAGGAGGTAAGACGGGGGGATGGAGAGGGGGTCGAGGGGGAGAGGGGGAGAGGAATTCAGTCGTACTTATTGGGCGCTTACTGTGTGCAGAGCACTGTACTAAGTGCTTGGGAAGTACAAGTTGGTAACATATAGAGACGGCCCCTGCCCAACAACGGCTGGTTGTTATCTGTCACTACTATTCCGTTGTTTTCTCTAACTTCCCTTTTTTTCATGCTATTTGTTAAGCACCTACTACGCACCAGGCACTGTACTAAGTGCTGAGGTAGATACAAGCTAATCAGGTTGGACACAATCCATGTCCCACGTGGGGCTCACGGTCTTAATCCCCATTTTTCAGATGAAGTAAATGAGACACAGAGAAGTGAAGTGACTTGTCCAAGGTCACACAGCAGATAGGTGGCAAAGCTGGGGTTCGAACCCAGCTCCTTCTGACTCTTAGGCCCTAACTCTATCTACTAGGCCAAGATCTTCTCAATCTTCTAGACTGTGAGCCCGTTGGTGGGTAGGGACCGTCTCTGTTGCCGAATTGTACTTTCCAAGCGCTTAGTAGAAGGCTCTGCACACTGTGAGAGCTCAATAAATTTGATTGAATGAATGAATGAATTTTCAAAGATGGTGCTGAAGCTGGTGCACGTGTGTTTGTGTGACTGAAAAGGCCTATAAACAACCACCAAGCTTTTCCGTATTATAATAATAATAATAATGTTGGCATTTGTTAAGCTCTTACTATGTGCCAAGCACTGTTCTAAGTGATGGGGGGATACAAGGTAATCAAGGCTGTCCCACGTGGGGCTCACAGTCTTCATCCCCATTTTACAGATGAGGGAACTGAGGCCCAGAGAAGTGAAGTGACTTGCCCAAAGTCACACAGCAGACAAGTGGGGGAGCTGGAATTAGAACCCACGACCTCTGACTCCCAAGCGCGGGCTCTTTCCACTAAGCCACGCTGCTTCTCTATATTATCAGCATGTAAAATGAGTTCCTTGCTCTGCAGCTGCATTCCCCATTTGAAAACCTTGTTACTGACGACTTGCTGGGTTCCCTCTTCTTCCCCAAGCCCCAACTCAAAAAGCGCTACTCTCAGTACTTGCTCAATTCATTCATTCATCCAGTCGTATTTATTGAGTGCTTACTGTGTGCAGAGCACTGGACTAAGCACTTGGGAAGGACAAGTCGGCAACATATAGAGACGGCCCCTACCCAACAATGGGCTCACAGTCTAGAAGGGGGAGACAGACAACAAAACAAAACATGCAGACAGGTGTCAAAGTTGTCAGAATGAATAGAATTATAGCTATATCATCATCATCAATCATATTTATTGAGCGCTTACTATGTGCAGAGCACTGTACTAAGTGCTTGGGAAGTACAAATTGGCAACATATAGAGACAGTCCCTACCCAACAGTGGGCTTATGCACATCATTAACAAAATAAATAGAATAGTAAATATGTACAAGTAAAATAAATAGGCTAAGAAATCTGTATAAATATATACAAGTGCTGTGGGGAGGGGAAGGAGGGAGGGCGGGGGGGTGGGGAGGAGGAGAGGAAAAAGGGGGCTCAGTCTGGGAAGGCCTCCTGGAGGAGGTGAGCTCTCGGTAGGGCTTTGAAGGAAGGAAGAGAGCTAGTTTGGCAGATGTGTGGAGGGAGGGCATTCCAGGTCAGGGGAAGGACGTGGGCCGGGGGTCGACGACGGGACAGGTGAGAACGAGGCACAGTTCGACCCCCAAGCTGATCTGTGAGATGCTGTTGTTTCCCAAAAATCTACTGTCATGTCACAACAGTTGAGCCTGTCTTTAAAACATTCATTCTGCTCTCCGCGCTTGCGTGAGTGCCATTTCACTTCAGCATTCACCAGCTACTGAGGTTTCCTGACCAGTGAAGCTGAGTTGCAAAGACTATTTCCTCAACGATAGACGACGGCTGACGTTCCGGGACTTCAGCGCAGCTAATTAACACGGATGATGACTAAGTAATAGTTGTGAAACCACTGGGAAAGTTGGATAAGTGCTTAGCACAGTGCTTTGCACACAGTAAGCATTCAATAAATAGCCTCCATTGATGGGCCTCTGTTACAGGCCCAAGTCTCATAGCCGTGTAGAAGATTGGACACTATCGCAGTGCTGGGGATAGAGCACGGGGTTGGGAGTCAGAAAGAGCTGGGTTCTAATATAGACTCCACCACTTGTCTATTGTGTGACTTTGGGCAAGTCACTTCACTTCTCTGTGCCTCAGTTACCTCATCTGTAAAATGGGGACTGAGATTGTGAGTCCCATGTGGGACAGGGACTGTGTCCAGCCCAATTGGCTTGTGTCCACCCCGGCGCTTAGTACAAGGCTTGGCATATAGTAAGTGCTTAACAAATGTGGTAATTGTTATTAATTATCTTCCTCGATCCTGTCATTCATTCAATCGTATTTATTGAGCACTTACAGTGTGCGGAGCACTGTACTAAGAGCTTGGGAGAGGTTCCCACAGCAATAAACAGACACATTCCCTGCCCACAATGAGCTCTATCTTGCTGGTGCTCTTGACAGCAAGGACCACTCCAACCGCCTCAAAACACTATCAGGCCCTGTTTTTTTTCTGACACACAACTAACCTGGTTCTCCTCCTATCATCATCATCATCATCAATCGTATTTATTGAGCGCTTACTGTGTGCAGAGCACTGTACTGAGCGCTTGGGAAGTACAAGTTGGCAACATATAGAGACAGTCCCTACCCAACAGTGGGCTCACAGTCTCTCTGATTGCTCCTTCTCAGCTTCAATCACTGTCTCCTCTGCATTTCATGTATGTATGTATATATGTTTGTACATTTTTTTTTACTCTATTTATTTATTTATTTATTTTATTTGTACATATCTATTCTATTTATTTTATTTTGTTAGTATGTTTGGTTTTGTTCTCTGTCTCCCCCTTTTAGACTGTGAGCCCACTGTTGGGTAGGGACTGTCTCTATATGTTGCCAATTTGTACTTCCCAAGCGCTTAGTACAGTGCTCTGCACACAGTAAGCACTCAATAAATACGATTGATGATGATGATGATTTCATTCACTTACTGGTGACATTATTTATTTGCTCATTTCTTAGAAATATGCTGTATAAGTATACAACATGTATGACTAATAATATATTGTGTAATGAAATGTATAATTTATAATTATTCATTTATATTGTCTGTACCTCTAATAATAATTATAATAATGATAGTATTCGTCAAGCACTTACTATGTGCCAGGCACTGTACTAAGCGTTGGGGTGGGTGGATTCAAGCAAATTGAGTTGGACACAATCCCTGTTCCATGTGGCGCTCACAGTCTCAATCCCTATTTTACAGATGAGGTAACTGAGGCCCAAGATCACACAACAAAGTGGCAGGGGCAGGATTAGAACCCTTGACCTTCTAACTCCTAGGCCCACGTGGGCAGGGATTTGTCTACCAACGGTGTTATACTATACTATTCCAAACGCTGCAGTACATCTTTTTTACAGTATTTATTAGGCGCTTATTATGTGTGAAGCGCTATTTATTAAGCGCTAGGGTAGATACAAATTAATTAGGTCGGATGCAGTCCTTGTCCCACATGGGGCTCACAGACTCAAACTAAGTAGGAGGGAAAACAAGAGAATGGAGGTAGGCGCTTAGTACAGTGTTCTGCACACTGTAAGCACTCAATAAATACGATTGAATAAATACGATTGAATGAAAGACTTGCCCAAGGTCACCCAGCGGGTAAATGGCAGAGTCAGCATTAGAACCCAGGTCCTACATCGATTAACTTTATCCGAAATCAAATGGTTGGCTTGGGCAGCTTAATGCACGACAGCCCTCCTGTTGGAAATTGTTTTTCCTTAAAGGCAGTCCAGTCTGCGAAACGATCCCTCAATCCAATCCAACATGGATTCTAATCCTGCCTCCACCATTTGTCTGCTGTGTGACCTTGGGCAAGTCACCTCACTTCTCTGGGCCTCAGTTCCCTCACCTGTACAATGGGGATTACGACTGTGAGCCCCACCTGGGACAACCTGAATGACCTTGTATCTACCCCAGCGCTTAGAACACTTCTTGGCACATAGTCAGCGCTTAACAAATACCATCATTATTATTATTATAAGAAGAGAAGCAGCGTGGCTCAGTGGAAAGAGCACGGGTTTGGGAGTCAGAGGTCAAGGGCTCTAATCCAATCAATCAATCAATCAATCAATCAATCATATTTGTTGAGCACTTACTGTGTGCAGAGCACTGTACTAAGCGCTTGGGAAGTACAAGTCAGCAACATATAGAGACGGTCCCTACCCAACAGTGGGCTCACAGTCTAAAAGGGGACTAATCCAGACTAATCCAGTCTAAATCCAGACTCCGCCACTTGTCAGCTGTGTGATTTTGGGCAAGTCACGTGATTTCCCTGGGCCTCAGTTACCTCATCTGTAAAATGGGGACTAAGACCGTGAGCCCCACGTGGGACAACCTGATTACCTTGTAATAATAATAATAATAATAATGGTATTTATTAAGTGCTTAGAACAGTGCTTTGCACATAGTAAGCACTTAATAAATGCCATCATTATTATTATTATTACTATGTGTGAATCACCGTTCTAAGCGCTGGGGGGAAACGATCCCCCACAGCTTGTATCCCCCACGGCGATTAGAACAGTGCTTGGTACATAGTAAGCACTTAGGAAATACCATCATTATTATTTTTATTAGTATTAACAGTGCTTGGCACATAGTAATGTTGTCCACCCTAGCCGCGTACTCCAGCAGAAGCGGCATTGACTGCATTTTCCCTTAAGGCTTAGCATAACCGACTCCATTGTACGCAGGGCTTAACAACAGGGTGTGTGAGGAATAGGCACCTCTATTACAGAATATTTTATTCTGTAATCGAGGAGGGGTGACACTTATCAAAGAGGCTACACCCTGTCTGAGACGACCCCATCCTGTATGGGCGATGTCTTCTGCCAATATCTCCTGTTAACAGGGTACCAAATTTTCGTGAGCGTGGGAATCCCTTGTGTAGCTTCGATGGGTAACCAAATAAAAGGGAAGAAGCGGCTGGAATCGGGGCTCGTACCTCTCAGGAGGTCAATGGGCGACCACTCAGCTTTCCTACCGCTACTGTTTTATCTGAACTCATATCCCGAGTCATTTTTCCTATCTGCGTCACCACCTTGGGTTCTCGAACCCCTGCGGCCGATTTACACCGGTTAATTTATTTCAATCAATCAATCAATCAATCGTATTTATTGAGCACTTACTATGTGCAGAGCACTGTACTAAGCGCTTGGGAAGTACAAATTGGCATCACATAGAGACAGTCCCTACCCAACAGTGGGCTCACAGTCTAAAAGGGGGAGACAGAGAACAGAACCAAACATACCAACAAAATAAAATAAGTAGGATAGAAATGTACAAGTAAAATAAATAAATAAATAAATAAATAGAGTAATAAATATGTACAACCATATATACATATATACAGGTGCTGTGGGGAAGGGAAGGAGGTAAGACAGGGGGATGGAGAGGGGGACGAGGGGGAGAGGAAAGAAGGGGCTCAGTCTGGGAAGGCCTCCTGGAGGAGGTGAGCTCTCAGCAGGGCCTTGAAGGGAGGAAGAGAGCTAGCTTGGCGGAGGGGCAGAGGGAAGGAGGGCATTCCAGGCCCGGGGGATGACGTGGGCCGCGGGTCGAAGGCGGGACAGGCGAGAACGAGGTACAGTGAGGAGATTAGCGGCGGAGGAGCAGAGGGTGCGGGGTGGGCTGCAGAAGGAGAGAAGGGAGGTGAGGTAGGAGGGGGCGAGGGGATGGAGAGCCTTGAAGCCCAGGGTGAGGAGTTTCTGCCTGATGCGCAGATTGATCGGTAGCCATTGGAGGTTTTTGAGGAGGGGAGTAATATGTCCAGAGCGTTTCTGGACAAAGATAATCCGGGCAGCAGCATGAAGTATGGATTGAAGTGGAGAGAGACACGAGGATGGGAGATCAGGGAGAAGGCTGGTGCAGTAGTCCAGACGGGATAGGATGAGAGCTTGAATGAGCAGGGTAGCGGTTTGGATGGAGAGGAAAGGGCGGATCTTGGCAATGTTGCGGAGCTGAGACCGGCAGGTTTTGGTGACGGCTTGGATGTGAGGGGTGAATGAGAGAGCGGAGTCGAGGATGACACCAAGGTTGCGGGCTTGTGAGACGGGAAGGATGGTAGTGCCGTCAACAGAGATGGGAAAGTCAGGGAGAGGACAAGGTTTGGGAGGGAAGACAAGGAGCTCAGTCTTCGACATGTTGAGCTTTAGGTGGCGGGCGGACATCCAGATGGAGATGTCCTGAAGGCAGGAGGAGATGCGAGCCTGGAGGGAGGGGGAGAGAACAGGGGCAGAGATGTAGATCTGGGTGTCATCAGCGTAGAGGTGATAGTTGAAGCCGTGGGAGCGAATGAGGTCACCAAGGGAGTGAGTGTAGATTGAGAACAGAAGGGGACCAAGCACTGAACCTTGGGGAACCCCCACAGTAAGAGGATGGAAGGGGGAGGAGGAGCCTGCAAAAGAGACTGAGAAAGAACGACCGGAGAGATAAGAGGAGAACCAGGAGAGGACGGAGTCTGTGAAGCCAAGGTCAGATAACGTGTTGAGGAGAAGGGGGTGGTCCACAGTGTCAAAGGCAGCTGAGAGGTCGAGGAGGATTAGGACAGAGTATGAGCCGTTGGATTTGGCAAGCAGGAGGTCATTGGTGACCTTTGAGAGCGCAGTTTCCGTGGAATGAAGGGGACAGAAGCCAGACTGGAGGGGGTCGAGGAGAGAGTTGTTGTTGAGGAATTCTAGGCAGCGCGTGTAGACAACTCGTTCAAGGAGTTTGGAAAGGAATGGTAGGAGGGAGATGGGGCGATAACTAGAAGGTGAGGTGGGGTCAAGAGAGGGTTTTTTTAGGATGGGAGAGACATGGGCATGTTTGAAGGCAGAGGGGAAGGAACCAGTGGAGAGTGAGCGGTTGAAGATGGAAGTTAAGGAGGGGAGAAGGGATGGAGCGAGAGATTTCATAAGATGAGAGGGAATGGGGTCAGAGGCACAGGTGGCCGGAGTAGCATTTGAGAGGAGGGAGGAGAGTTCCTCTGAGGATACCGCTGGGAAGGATGGGAGAGTAGCAGAGAGTGTTGAGAGCCGGGGGGTTGGAGAAAGGGGGGAAGAGACTTTGGGGAGGTCGGACCTGATGGATTTAATTTTGTTAATGAAGTAGGAGGCCAGATCGTTGGGGGTGAGGGAAGGAGGAGGGGGAGGAACCGGGGGCCTGAGAAGGGAGTTGAATGTACGGAAGAGCTGGCGGGGGTGATGGGCATGGGTGTCAATAAGGGAGGAGAAATAGTTTTGTCTGGCAGAAGAGAGGGCTGAGTTAAGGCAGGAAAGGATAAACTTGAAGTGAACGAGGTTGGCATGGTGTTTAGACTTTCGCCAGCAGCGTTCGGCAGCTCGAGCATAAGAGCGAAGGAGGCGGACAGTGGCCGTGATCCAGGGCTGTGGGTTAGTGGTGCGAGAGCGGCGAAGGGAAAGGGGAGCGAGCGAGTCTAGCTGAGTGGAAAGGGTAGAGTTGAGAGCAGTAATCTGATTTGCCCCCTTCTTGTCGATAACAGTAAGCCCTTAACAAACACCATAATTATTATTATTATTATTAAGCAGCAGCAGGCTTAGGGAGGGCTAGGAAGCACCGTGGTTCAGTGGAAAGAGTCAGAGGTCGTGGGTTCTGATCCCGACTCTGCCGCTTGTCAGCTGTGTGACTTAGGGCAAGTCACTTCACTTCTCTGGGCCTCAGTTACCTCAAAATGGGGATGAAGACTGTGAGCCCCATGTGGGACAACCTGATTACCTCGTATCCCCACCAGAGCTTAGAACAGTGCTTGGCACATAGTAAGTGCTTAACAAATGCCAGTGTCATTATTATCATTATAGCTCCCCAGTCCTTAGAACAGTGCTTGGTAATAATAATAATAATGATGGCATTTATTAAGCGCTTACTATGTGGAAAGCACTGTTCTAAGCACTGGGGAGGTTACAAGGTGATCAGGTTGTCCCACCGGGGGCTCACAGTCTTCATCCCCATTTTTACAGATGAGGTAACTGAGGCCCAGAAAAGTTAAGTGACTTGCCCAAAGTCACACAGCTGGCAATTGGCGGAGCCGGGATTTGAACCCATGACCTCTGACTCCAAAGCCCAGGCTCTTTCCACTGAGCCACACTGCTTTTCTATTCATTCATTCAATCGTATTTCTTGAGTGCTTACTGTGTGCAGAGCACTGTACTAAGCACTTGGGAAGTACAAGTTGGCAACATATAGAGACGGTCCCTACCCAACAACGGGCCCACAGTCTAGAAGGGGGAGACAGACAACAAAACAAAACATGTGGACAGGTGTCAAGTCATCAGAATAAATAGAATTATAGCTATATGCACATTAACAACATAATAGAAGAGTAAATATGTACAAGTAAAATAGAGTAATAAATCTGTACAAACATATATACAGGTGCTGTGGGGAGGGGAAGGAGGTAGGGTGGGGGGGTGGGGATGGGGAGCACTTAGCAAATGCCAGTATTTTATTATATCTCCCCAGCGCTAAGAACAGTGCCTGATGATAATAATAATAATAACATTTATTAAGTGCTTACTATGTGCCAGGCACTGTTCAAGCGCTTAACAAATGCCATCATTATTATTATTATTAACAGTGCTTAGCACATAGTAAATGCTTAACAAACACTATTATTATTATTATTATTATTATTATTATTCAGGGCTGAGGGAGGGAGATGCCCGTGGTTAGGAGAAAGACTAGGAGTCCCAAGATGGCCTGCCCCTAAGAGGGCCTGCGTTGGGCTTCATTGCAAGCTGGGGGATCTATAGTCTTCTGCTCCCCCTCCCCCCCCGCCTTATCTCCTTCCCCTCCCCACAGCACCTGTATATATGTATATATGTTTGTACGTATTTATTACTCTATTTATTTTATTTGTACATATTTACTCTATTTTGTTAATATGCTTTGTTTTGTTCTCTGTCTCCTTCTTCTAGATTGCGAGCCCGCTGTTGGGTGGGGACCGTCTCTAGATGTTGCCAACTTGTCCTTCCCAAGCGCTTAGTAATAATAATAATAATAACAATAATGGCATTTATTTAGCGCTTACTATGCACAAAGCACTGTTCTAAGCGCTGGGGAGGTTACAAGGTGATCAGGTTGTCCCACGTGGGGGGGGGGGGGGGCTCACAGTCTTCATTCCCATTTTACAGATGAGGTAGCTGAGGCCCGGAGAAGTGAAGTGACTTGCCCAAAGCCACCCAGCTGACAACTGGCAGGGCCGGGATTCAAACCCATGACCTCTGACTCCAAAGCCCGGGCTCTTTCCACTGAGCCATGCTAGGAAGGAAGGAAGGAAGGAAGGAAGGAAGAAAGAAAGGAAGAAAGGAAGAAAGGAAGAAAGGAAGGGAGGAAGAAAGAAAGGAAGAAAGAAAGAAAGAAAGGAAGGAAGGAAGGAAGGAAGGAAGGAAGGAAGAAAGAAAGGAAGAAAGGAAGAAAGGAAGGGAGGAAGAAAGAAAGGAAGAAAGAAAGAAAGAAAGGAAGGAAGGAAGGAAGGAAGGAAGGAAGGAAGGAAGGAAGGAAGGAAGGAAGGAAGGAAGGAAGAAAGAAAGAAAGGCAGGAAGGCAGGAAGAAAGAAGAAAGAAAGAAAGAAAGAAAGAAAGAAAGAAAGGAAAGAAAGGAAAGAAAGAAAGGAAAGAAAGGAAGGAAGGAAGGAAGGAAGGAAGGAAAGAAGAAAGGAAGAAAGGAAGGAAGAAAGGAAGGAAGGAAGAAAGGAAGGAAGGAAGAAAGAAAGGAAGGAAGAAAGAAAGGAAGGAAGGAAGAAAGAAAGGAAGGAAGGAAGGAAGGAAAGAAGGAAGGAACGAAGGAAGGAAGGATGGAAGGAAGAAAGAAAGGAAGAAAGAAAGGAAGGAAGGAAGAAAGGAAGAAAGAAAGGAAGGAAGAAAGAAAGGAAAGAAGAAAGGAAGGAAGGAAGGAAGGAAGAAAGGAAGGAAGAAAGAAAGAAAGGCAGGAAGGCAGGAAGAAGAAAGAAAGAAAGAAAGAAAGAAAAAAAGAAAAAGAAAGAAAGAAAGAAAGAAAGAAAGAAAAGAAAGGAAAGGAAGGAAGGAAGGAAGGAAGGAAGGAAGAAAGGAAGGAAGAAAGGAAGGAAGAAAGGAAGGAAGGAAGGAAGAAAGAAAGAAAGGAAGAAAGAAAGGAAGGAAGAAAGAAAGGAAGGAAGAAAGGAAGGAAGGAAGGAAGAAAGGAAAGAAGAAAGGAAGGAAGGAAGGAAGGAAGGAAGGAAGGAAGAAAGAAAGAAAGGAAGAAAGAAAGGAAGGAAGGAAGAAAGGAAGGAAGAAAGAAAGGAAGGAAGGAAGAAAGGAAAGAAGAAAGGAAGGAAGGAAGGAAGGAAGGAAGGAAGGAAGGAAGGAAGGAAGGAAGGAAGAAAGAAAGAAAGGAAGAAAGAAAGGAAGGAAGGAAGAAAGGAAGGAAGGAAGGAAGAAAGGAAGAAAGGAAGGAAGGAAGGAAGAAAGGAAGGAAGGAAGAAAGAAAGGAAGGAAGGAAGAAAGAAAGGAAGGAAGAAAGAAAGGAAAGAAGAAAGGAAGGAAGAAAGGAAGGAAGGAAGGAAGGAAGGAAGGAAGGAAGAAAGGAAGGAAGAAAGAAAGAAAGGCAGGAAGGCAGGAAGAAGAAAGAAAGAAAGAAAGAAAGAAAGAAAGAAAGAAAGAAAGAAAGAAAGAAAGAAAGAAAGAAAGAAAGAAAAGAAAGGAAAGGAAGGAAGGAAGGAAGGAAGGAAGGAAGGAAGGAAGGAAGGAAGGAAGGAAGGAAGAAAGAAAGAAAGGAAGAAAGAAAGGAAGGAAGAAAGAAAGGAAAGAAGAAAGGAAGGAAGAAAGGAAGGAAGGAAGGAAGAAAGGAAAGAAGAAAGGAAGGAAGGAAGGAAGGAAGAAAGAAAGAAAGGAAGAAAGAAAGGAAGGAAGGAAGAAAGGAAGGAAGAAAGAAAGGAAGGAAGGAAGAAAGGAAAGAAGAAAGGAAGGAAGGAAGGAAGGAAGGAAGGAAGAAAGAAAGAAAGGAAGAAAGAAAGGAAGGAAGGAAGAAAGGAAGGAAGAAAGAAAGGAAGGAAGAAAGAAAGGAAGAAAGAAAGGCAGGAAGGCAGGAAGAAAGAAGAAAGAAAGGAAAGAAAGAAAGAAAGAAAGAAAGAAAGAAAGAAAGAAAGAAAGAAAGAAAGAAAGAAAGAACAAAGAAAGAAAGAAAAAGAAAGAAAGAAGAATGAATGAATGAATGAATTCTGCTAGGCCCCGCCTTGCCCGACGATGGGGGACGGTCAGATCCCCCCCGGCCGCTCCCCCCCCGGCCGCTCCCCCAAAGCAACGTCACTTCCGGCCGGTCTCGCGCCGTCTCCCTACTTGGGCTGCGGTGGCCGTTGGTGGGGCGGTCACGTGAGCGGGGGGAGGTCACGTGAGGGGGCGCGCGCTCGCTCGGAAGGGGCCGTTGAAGGGGGGCGCGGGCGCATGCGCGAAGGAGCCGGAGGCCGCCTGAGGTAGGCGGCTCGGGGCGGGGGGCGCCTATGGCGGGTCGGTCGGGGACTGTAGTGGCCGGGGTTAACATATAGAGACAGTCCCTAATAATAATAATAATAATGATGATGGCATTTATTAAGCGCTTACTATGTGCAAAGCACTGTTCTAAGCGCTGGGGAGGTTACAAGGTGATCAGGTTGTCCCACGGGGGGCTCACAGTCTTAATCCCCATTCTACAGATGAGGTAACTGAGGCCCAGAGAAGTGAAGTGTCTTGCCCAAAGTCACACAGCTGATAGTTGGTGGAGCCGGGATTCGAACCCATGACCTCTGACTCCAAAGCCCGGGCTCTGTCCACTGGGCCACGCTGCTTCTCTACCCAACAGTGGGTTCACAGTCTAAAAGGGGGGGAGACAGAGGACAAAACCAAACGTACTAACAAAATAAAATAAATAGAATAGATAATAATAATAATGATGCATTAAGCGCTTACTATGTGCAAAGAACTATTCTAAGCGCTGGAGAGGTTACAAGGTGATCAGGTTGTCCCACGGGGGGCTCCCAGTCTTCATCCCCATTTTACAGATGAGGGAACTGAGGCCCAGAGAAGTGAAGTGTCTTGCCCAAAGTTACACAGCTGAGATAATTGGTGGAGTCGGGATTCGAACCCATGACCTCTGACTCCAAATCCCGGGCTCTTACCACTGGGCCACGCTGCTTCTCTACCCAACAGTGGGTTCACAGTCTAAAAGGGGGGAGACAGAGAACAAAACCAAACGTACTAACAAAATAAAATAAATAGAATAGATATGTACAGGTAAAATAAATAAGTAAATAGAGTAATAAATATGCACAAACATATATGCATATATACAGGTGCTGTGGGGAAGGGAAGGAGGGGAGATGGGGGGGATGGAGAGGGGGCAGAGGGGGAGAGGAAGGAAGGGGCTCAGTCTGGGAAGGCCTCCTGGAGGAGGTGAGCTCTCAGTAGGGCCTTGAAGGGAGGCGCGCTTACGGTGTGCAGAGCACTGTACTAAGCGCTTGGGAAGTACAAGTTGGCAACATCTAGAGACGGTCCCTACCCAATAACGGGCTCACAGTCTAGAAGGGGGAGACAGACAACAAAACAAAACAGACGGGTGTCCATTCATTCAGTCAATCGTATTTATTGAGCGCTTACTGTGTGCAGAGCACTGGACTAAGCGCTTGGGAAGTACAGGTTGGCAACATATAGAGACAGTCCCTACCCAACAGCGGGCTCACAGTCTAGAAGGGGGAGACAGAGAACAAAACCAAACATACTAAGAAAATAAAATAAATAGAATAGATATGCACAAGTAAAATAAATAGAGTAATAAATTCGCACAAACATATATACATAGATACAGGGGCTGTGGGGAGGGGAAGGAGGTAAGGCGGGGGAGGAGGGGGCTCAGTCTGGGAAGGCCTCCTATACCACCATTCTCCGTGAACTAAGTGCTTGGGAGAGTACAACGCAATCGTATTTATTGAGCGCTTACTGTGCCCAGAGCACTGTACGAAGCGCTTGGGAAGGACAAGTTGGCAACATCTAGAGACGGTCCCTACCCAACAGTGGGTTCACAGTCTAAAAGGGGGGAGACAGAGAACAAAGCCAAACATACTAATGAAATAAAATAAATAGAATAGAGATGTACAAGTAAAATAAATCCAAGTAAGTAGAGTAATAAATATGCACAAACATATATGCATATATACAGGTGCTGTGGGGAAGGGAAGGAGGTAAGATGGGGGGGATGGAGGGGGGGAGAGGAAGGAAGGGGCTCAGTCAGGGAAGGCCTCCTGGAGGAGGTGAAGCACTGTTGAGGTAACTGAGGCCTAGAGAAGTGAAGTGACTTGCCCAGAGTCACACAGCTGGCAATTGTGTGACAAAGGTCATGGGTTCGAATCCTGCTCCGCCACATGTCTGCTGTGTGACCTTTGCGAGACTTCATCAGCAGCATCATCATCATCAATCGCATTTATTGAGCGCTTACTGTGTGCAGAGCACTGTACTAAGCGCTTGGGAAGTCCAAGTTGGCAACATATAGAGACAGTCCCTACCCAACAGTGGGCTCACAGTCTAAAAGGGGGAGACAGAGAACAAAACCAAACATACTAACAAAGTAAAATAAATAGAATAGATATGTACAAGTAAAATAAATAAATAGAGTAATAAATATGTACAAGCATATGTACATATATACAGGTGCTGTGGGGAAGGGAAGGAGGTAAGATGGGGGGATGGAGAGGGGGGCCGAGGGGGAGAGGAAGGAAGGGACTCAGTCTGGGAAGGCCTCCAGAGGTGATCGGGTAACTTGTGTAACTCCTGTGTGCTGTGTGAGAAGCAGCGTGGCTCAGTGGAAAGAGCCCGGGCTTTGGAGTCAGAGGTCATGGGTTCGAATTCCGGCTCCACCACAGGTCTGCTGTGTGACCTTGGGCAAGTCGCTTAACTTTCCTGAGCCTCAGTTCCGTCATCTGTAAAATGGGGATTAAGACTGTGAGCCCCACGTGGGACAAACTGATCCCCTTGTATCTCCCGCAGCGCTTAGAACAGTGTTTTGCACATAGTAAATGCTTAACAAATGGCATCATTATTATTATTATTATTATTATTATTATTATTACTTAACTTCTCAGAGCCTCAGTTACCTCATCTGTAAAATGGGGATGACGACTGTGAGCCCCATGTGAGACAACCTGATCACCTTGTATCCCCCCCCAATGCTTAGAACAGTGCTTTGCGCATAGTAAGCGCTTAATAAATGCCATCATTATTAATTGGGGGAGGTGGGATTTGAACCCATGACCTCTGACTCCAAAGCCCGTGCTCTTTCCACTGAGCCACGCTGCTGTCCACCCGACAGGCCTCTATAACAATAATGACTGTAATGATGGGCCTGGTGAAGCGCTTACTATGTGCTAAGCACCGTCCTAAATGCTAAGGTGGACACGAGGTCAACAGGTTGGCCCCCGGAGGTTCACAATCTTCTTCCCCGTTTTACAGAGGAGGGAACTGAGGCACGGATCAGTGAAGTGTCTTGTAATAGTAATAATGGTATTAAGCGCTTACTATGTGCCAAGCACCGTCCTAAGCGCTGGGGTAAACACGAGGTCAACAGGTTGTCCCACGGGGGCCTCACAGTCTTCATCCCCATTTTACAGAGGAGGGAGCTGAGGCACAGAGAAGTTAAGTGACTTGTGAAAATAATAATAATGATGGTATTTGCTAAGCGCTTACCATGTGCCAAGCACCGTCCTAAGCGCTGGGGTAGACACAAGGTCAGCAGGTTGTCCCACGGGGGGTTCACAGTCTTCTTCCCCGTTTCACAGAAGAGGAAACTGAGGCACAGATCAGTTAAGGGTCTTGTAATAATAACAATGGTATTTATTAAGCGCTTACCATGTGCCATCACAGTCCTAAACGCTGGAGTCGACATGAGGTCAACAGGTTGCCCCACGTGGGGCTCAGTCTTCATTCCCATTTAACAGAGGAGGGAACTGAGGCACAGAGAAGTTAAGTGTCTTGTACTAGTAATAATAATGGTATTAAGCGCTTACTATGTGCCAAGCACCGTCCTAAGCCCTGGAGTCGACACGAGGTCAACAGGTTGTCCCACGTGGGGCTCAGTCTTCATTCCCATTTAACAGAGGAGGGAACTGAGGCACAGAGAAGTTAAGTGTCTTGTACTAATAATAATGTCAATCAATCAGTTGTATTTATTGAGCACTTACTATGTGCAGAGCACTGTACTAAGCGCTTGGGAAGTACAAATTGGCGACATATAGAGACGGTCCCTGCCCAACAGTGGGCTCACAGTCTAAAAGGGGGAGACAGAGAACAAAACCAAACATACTAACAAAATAAAATAAATAGAATAGATATGTACAAATAAAATAAATAAATAAATAGAGTAAAAATATGTACAAACATATATACATATATACAGGTATTAAGCGCTTACTATGTGCCAAGCACCATCCTAAGCGCTGGAGTCGACACGAGGTCAACAGGTTGCCCCACGTGGGGCTCACTGTCTTCATCCCCATTTTACAGAGGAGGGAACTGAAGAACCCAGAAGGTAAAAGTCTTGTAATAATCATGGTATTGAAGCGCTTACTATGTGCCAAACACCGTCCTAAACGCTGGGGTAAACACGAGGTCAACAGGTTGTCCCACGTGGGGCTCACAGTCCTCATTCCCGTTTAACAGAGGAGGGAACTGAGGCACAGAGAAGTTAAGGGTCTAATAATAATAATGGTATTTGTTAAGCGCTTACTATGTGCCAAGCACCGTCCTAAGCGCTGAAGTCGACACGAAATCAACAGGTTGTCCCACTGGGGCTTCTCAGTCTTCATCCCCGTTTTACAGAGGAGGGAACTGAGGCACAGAGAAGTTAAGTGACTTGTAATAATAATAATAATAATAATGGTGGTGTTTGGTAAGCGCCTACTATGTGCCAAGCACCGTCCTAAGCGCTGGGGGAAACCCGAAGTTAACAGGTTGTCCCACGTGCGGCTCACAGTCTTAATTCCCACTTGACAGGTGAGGTAACTGAGGCACAGAGAAGTGAAGTGGCTTGCCCAAGTACACACAGCAGACAGGTAGCGGGGGCGGAATTAGAACCCATGACCTCTGACTCCACTAAATAATGGAAACTCGCTCTGGGCAGGGACTGTCCATGTATTGTAATAATAATTGTGGTATTTGTTAAGCGCTTACTATGTGCCAGGCACTGTATTAAGCGCTGGGGTAGCTACAATAATAATGATGTTATTTGTTAAGCATCTACTATGGGCTAAGGACTGTTTGAAGCACTGGGGTAGCTACAAGGTTGTCAGGTTTTCCCATGTGGGGTTCACAGTCTTAAATCCCCATTTTACAGGTGGGGTAACTGAGGCCCAGAGAAGTGAAGTGGCTGGCCCAAAGTCACGCAGCTGACAAGTGGTGGAGTCGGGATTAGAACCCACAACCTCTGACTCCCAAGCCCGGGCTCTTTCCACTAAACCCCACGTGGGGTTTAAATGGGATGAAGACTGAACCCCACGCGGGACAGGGACTGAGTCCATCCTGATCTGCTTGTATCCACCCCAACGCTTAGTACAGAGCCTTGCACACAAGAAGCGCTTAACAAATACCACAGTTATTATTATTATTATTACAAGGTGATTGGGTTGGGCACACTCCCTGCCCCACGTGGGGCTCACAGTCTTAAACCCCGTTTTACAGATGAGGCCGCCGAGGCGCAGAGAAGTTAAGCGGCTTGCCCAAGGTCACGCAGCAACTTGCCAACTTGTACTTCCCAAGCGCTTAGTACAGTGCTCTGCACACAGTAAGCGCTCAATAAATACGATTGAATGAATGAATGAACAGCAGACAAATGGTGGAGCGGGATTAGAACCCATGTCCTTCTGACTCCAGGCCCGGGCTCCATCCCCTAGGCCGTGTATTGTCCCCAGCGCTTAGTCCAGTGCTCTGCACACAGTAAGCGCTCAGTAAATACGATTGACTGATGGATTTGTGGCCCACGACAGGGTCGGAGCCCCTCCAGCCTGGCTGACACAAGTCCAGCCGCCGAGGCGGTGGGCGAAAAGGGACTTTGTTTTTATCAGTGGCTTTTAAGCGCTTACTACGTGTCAAGCGCTGAGAAAAGTACAAGTTCATTGGGCCGGATACCGTCCCTCTCCCGCGCGGGGCTCACAGTCGAAATAGGAGGGAAAACAGGGCAACTGAGGCCCACTGAAGTGACTTGCCCAAAGTCACCCAGCAAGATTAGAACCCAGGTTCCCCTACTCCCAGCCCGTACTTTTTAATAATAATAATGGCATTTATTAAGCGCTTCCTATGCGCACTAGGCCACGCCGGCAGTGAGCTCGTTGTGGGAACGAATGTGCCTGTTTGTTGTTAAAGTGTACAGCACAAGCGCATAGTACAGCGCCTGGCACACAGTAAGCGCTCAAAAAATACGAATGAATGAATGAAAGGCTCCAGTTTAGCCCAGCGCTCTGCACACAGTCAGCGCTCAAGAAATACGAGTGAGTGAATGATTCCAAGGCACCCGAGGTGTCCTTCCTCTCCCCCTCGCCCCCCTCTCCATCCCCCCATCTTACCTCCTTCCCTTCCCCACAGCACCTGTATATATGTATATATGTTTGTACATATTTATTACTCTATTTATTTTATTTGTACATATCAATTCTATTTATTTTATTTTGTTAGTATGTTTGGTTTTGTTCTCTGTCTCCCCCTTTTAGACTGTGAGCCCGCTGTTGGGTAGGGACCGTCTCTAGATGTTGCCAATTTGTACTTCCCAAGCGCTCAGTACAGTGCTCTGCACACAGTAAGCACTCAATAAATACGATTGATGATGACCAAACCCACGGTGATTCAGCTCCCAAAGCGGAGCGTTTGCAGAGTGAGGGAGCGGCGGGTCGGCTGCTTCACGGGTTTGTTGCGAAGTGGAGCAACCTGTCATCACCATGGTGGTCAGCCAATGTAGAGTTAAATATTTCTTCCCCGCTGCCCTTATTTCCTGCTGAAATTCTGCTGGCACAGTATAGCATCAGAGGCCGCTTGAAATTAAATAATGATACTATTATAGGGGTGGTTTGGTATTCAAATATATAGACATATAGAGAGGGAATGTGTATTATGGAACACCAGATTTTTTTTATTGCCAAACAAAAAGTAAGTGTGTTCTTGTACAGTGGATTTGAAGTCTGCATAGAAAAGGGGGAGAGAATCTGTGCTACTTTGGTTTAAAAAGGTAAAGGAGTTTGGTTTCAAACAGGTCATTTTTAAAAGTAAACGAAGCTCACGTTTTGAGCGAACTGCATTTAATTTTCTTAGACGTGGGATTTCTCTAGTAGCAGTTGATCATCTTTTTTTCCTCAGTTACCTGGTCAAAGCTAAAAGGATTTAAAAATCCATTTTAAAAGTCACATTTGTAAAAGTGATTGATAAATATGGTATATTTTTAGAGGCTTTGAAACACTGTATAGATGTTTGGAAACTTGTACATTTCCTCTCAAGAATCGAAATATATGCTGTAGTTTTATTTGTAGCAATCATTTGTTTCTCTTTATTGTCCCATTAACACAGATAATAATAATTTATTAAGCGCTTATTATGTGCAAAGCACTATTCTAAGCGCTGGGGAGGTTACAAAGTGATCAGGTTGTCCCACGGGGGGCTCACAGTCTTCATCCCCATTCTACAGATGAGGTAGCTGAGGCACAGAGAAGTTAAGTGACTTGCCCAGAGTCACACAGCTGACAGTTTGCAGAGAAGCAATGTGACCTAGTGGAAAGAGTGTGGGTCTGGGAGTAAGAGGACCGGGGTTCTAATCCTGACTCTGCCACTTGTCTCCTGGGTGACCTTGGGCTTAGCTGCTCTGTGCCTCAGTTTCCTCATCTGTAAAATGGACATTAGACTGTGAGCCCCATGTGGGACAGGGACAGTCCGAACCAATTATCTTGTATCTACCCCAGCACTTAGTACAATACAAGTTAAATAATTGTGATACTAAATACCGCAATTATCAATTATTATATTGCATTTTTGCAGAATCCTGCATTAAGGAAAATTCATGTTTCCCCAGTTCCGCTGTTGCGTCTGGGCACATGCATGGAGAATAATGTGTGCTGTCACAACAGCGTATACAACAGTTGACTTAATGTGTAATGCCTCAGTCTATAAACTCTTCAAGCAAGAGATAGTTGGGGCAGGAGCAGTGAGTGGAGTGAGCACCACTTCTCTTCCCTGCCCGGGCTCATGGTTACCATTTTAGTCAGGGGACATGGGTTCTAATCCTGGCTCTGCCACTTGTCTGATGTGTGACCTTGGGCAAGTCACTTCACTTCCATCCCTCAGTTACCTCATCTGTAAAATGGGGATTCCACACATGTTCTCCCCCTTATGTACCCTGTAGGGACAGAGATGGTGTCTGACCTGATTACCTTGTATTTTCCCCAGTGCTTAGAACAGTGCCTGACACATGGTAAGCTTTAGAAATCCCCTTACTATTATTATTATTACTACATGTCTTGAGCTCTGTTGGGCAGGGATATCAGCAGTATATGACACAGAAAGCTTCCCAGACTCTTCCCAGATTACCTATCCCATGGGTTTGCATTAGAGCTGCAAGGCCATGGCAGGTAACATCAGTCACATTTCCAGTTTAGTATTAAAGCCTTTTTTCTGGTCAGTGGGAGGGCCCTACTAGTTGGGGATGGGTGAGGAAGGGGAGAGGAGGAAAGCAAAGATAAAGTTGGAGCCCCTCCCTCCTCCTTGCTGACTTAAGCAGAACTCTGTTTGTACAGATTTACTACTCTATTTTACTTATAAATATTTACTATTCTATTTATTTTATTCTAATATGTTTTGTTGTCTGTCTCCCCCGTCTAGATTGTGAGCCCGCTGTTGGATAGGGACCGTCTCTATCTGTTGCCAACTTGTACTTGCCAAGTGCTTAGTACAGTGCTCTGCACACAGTAAGCACTCAATAAATACGATTGAATGAATGAATGAATGAATAATATTTATGAGCACCCAGTGAGCACAGTGCACTGTGCTGATTGCACGGGAAGTACAAAACAAACAAGTGACAAATTATCTGCCCACCAGGAGCTTACATCTGAATGGGAGAGACAGACATGAAAGTACAGAGTAAAAAAAATAAATAATTGAATAAACTTGTATATCTACCCAAGTGCTGAGTGAGGGTGTGACTGGAGGGTTTCTGTGACTTGAAATGCTGAGAATTAGGGAGGGCATGATGGATAAAGTGGGCTTTGAATGAGGGGATGGGGTCTGATGGATTTGGGAGTCAGGGAGAGAGTTCTTAGCTGGGTTTGGTGTGAGCAAGGGAACGGAGGTGAGAGAGTCGAGTAAGGTACACCGTGACTCACAAGTGTGCAATCTCAGCATTGTTCTTTTCTCTTCAACCCATTTAGGCAATCAGTCACCCAGATCCTGTCAGGTTTATCATCAAAACTTGTCCGGAATCGAATCTGCCCCTTACTCTCCATCCAAGCTGTCACTTATCATAGCCCTTCTTGACTACTGCATTAGCCTCCTCTCTGTTGCCTCCTGTCTCTCCCTTCTCCAGTCCATACTTTGCTCTGCTGCCCATGTCATTGTTCTAAAACATCAGTCCGCACACATTTCCCTATTTCTTAAAACCCTCCAGTCGATGGAAGCCCGTTGACTTCCACGTCAAGGAACTCGTCACCTACTATGAACACTACCTATCGTTGCTCCTCTCCCACTGCAACCAGCCTGCACACTTTGCTTCTTTAACACCAGACCACTTACTGTGCCTGTCTTGTCCTTCTCACCTTTGACCTTTGAGAAGCAGCGTGGCTCAGTGGAAAAGAGGTCATAGGCTCAAATCCTGGCTCCGCCAATTGTCAGCTGTGTAACTTCGGGCAAGTCACCTCTCTGTGCCTCAGTTACCTCATCTGGAAAATGGGGATTAAGACTGTGAGTCCCCCGTTGGACAACCTGATCACGTTGCAACCTTCCCAGCACTTAGAACAGTGCTTTGCACATAGTAAGTGCTTAATAAGTGCCATCATTATTTGACCCTTTGCTCACACCTCCCTTCACATCAAACAGATCATCATTCTCCCCATCTTCAGTGCCCTACTAAAATTACATATCCTCCAAGAAATCTTCCCTGACTAATCTTTCATCTTCCCCACTCTATTTTCCATCCTTACCGCCTTACCTGTGCACTTTGTCAGTACCCACTAAGCACTTGGGTATTTTCACAGCCCTTAGGTTCATGTCTTTGTAGTCCATTGCTTCCCCTAATGTATTTTAACGTGTCGCCATTACTAGATAGTAAGCACCTTAGTGGCAAAGATTTTGTCTAACTCTTTTATACACACGTACACACACCCACACACACACCCCACCCCTCCCCCAAGCACTTAGTATAGTGCTGCAAATAGTAAATGCTCAATAAATATCATTGATTTGCTTAGGAGAAATAATAACAATAATAATAATAGCATTTGTTAAGCGCTGACTATGTGCCAAGCAGTGTTCTAAGCGCTGGGGGGGATACATGGTAATCAGGTTGTCCCACATGGGGCTCACAATCTTAATCCCCATTTTACAGATGAGGTAACTGAGGCATGAAGATAAGTGACTTGCCCCAAGTCACACAGGTGACAAGTGGCAGTGCCCGAATTAGAACCCATGACTTCTGACTCCCAAGCGCATGCTCTTGCCCACTGAGCTACGCTGCAGGTGAATAGAGCAGGTATCTAAAGTGGGGTGAGTTAATGGAAAAACTTGAAGCCATTGTGAGGACTTTCTGCTTGATACAGTGGAGCATAAGGAGTCAATGAAGGGTTTTGAGGAGAGATATGTGCCTTGTTTATTGTTTAATTTATTGCAACACTTAATAATAATGAGGATGGTATTTAAGTGCTTACTATGTGTCAAGCACTGTTCAAAGTGCCGAGGTAAATACAAGCTAATCAGGTTGGACACAGTTCCTGTCCCACCTGGGGCTCACAGTCTTAATCCCTATTATTCAGATGAGATAACTGAGGCACAGAGAAGTGAAGTGACTTGCCCGAGGTCACACAGCAGACAAGTGGCAGAGTTGGGATTAGAACCCAGGTCCATGCTCTCTATCCACTAAGGCATGCTGATCAGTGCAGCAGTTTATAGTATTGAGGGGAGAGCCTGGAGGCAAGGAGACAAGGGAAGTGGCTGGTCGGATAGTCTAGATATGATATAAACAGAGCTTGCCACCAGGGTAGTAGTCGTTTGGCTGCAGAGGAAGCAGCTGAATTTGGCAGTGGATTGAATGTGAAAATTAAAAGACAGCAAGAAGTTCAGGATAACACCAAGGTTGTGGGCTTCTGAGACAGAGAGGACAGTGTAGTATGAACCTGGATAGGGAAGATGAGCGGTTCAATTTTAGACAGAGGTCAAGGCTATAGAGTAGGTTCGGGAGTCCTTTACATAGGGGTGGTAAGCTGAAGCCGTGCGAGTGAACGAGCTTCCCAAGGGAGTGGGTGTAGAAAGAGAAGAGTAGGGGACCCAGAACAAAGCCCTTCGGGACCGTGGCAGTTCAGAAAAGAGAATGAAATGGGAGAGGAGCCAGAGAATGAAACTGGGGAATGGTCAGTGAGATAGAAGAACCAGGTCAGTACCATGTCAGCAGATCCGAGGCCTGAATGTATTTCAAGGAGGAGGAAGTGGTCCTCGGTGTCAAAGGCAGCCAAGAGGTCGAGGAGGATTAGGCAGTTAGGCATAGTAGAGGCCATTGGATTTTGTTGTAAGAGAAGCAGTGTGCCCAGTGGAATGAGCATGGCCATAAGAGTCAAAGGGCCTGGGGTTCTAATTCCAGTTCTACCACTTGTCTGCTGTATGACTTTGGGGAAGTCATTTCTCTGCCTCAGTTTCTTCATCTGTAAAATGGGGGTTCAGTACCTGTTCTCCCTTCTACTGTGGGCCACATTTGGGACAGGGACTGTGGCCGACCCGATTATCTTACATCTACCCCGGTGCTTAGAACAGTGTCTAGACACCACAGTTATTATTAGGAGGGCATTGGTTCAGTCTCGGTGAAGGGCCTGAAAGCTGACCGTAGCCGTTCCTGGAGTATGGATGAGAATGGGAAGTAGGGAGATGGAGAAGTAGCTGGAGAGGATCGACAGAGAGCTTTTTAAGTATGGGGGGGACTTGAGCGTATTTGAAGGTTGAAGGGAAGGAGCCAGCAGAAGGTGAGAGGTGAAGATGGCAGTGAGAGAGGAGAGAAGAGCAGGGTCAGGGAGTGGGGGAGATGGGAGCAGTGGTGCAGTAAGAGGGGGTGGTTTAGCGAGTGTTGGGAAGACCTCTTAAGAAACTGCAGAGAAGCAGAAAAACGAGAGGAGGGATTAGTAGTGAAGAAAGAGATGGAGTATATTTGTGGGAGTCGCTTGTAGCTAGAATAACAGGCAACACTTGAACACAGCCAAGCTTCAGTCAAGACAGTACTATCTAGGACTGTGTCTTCTGGGTGTCTCAACAGATCCCTGTCACAAATACCTTCCATCCCCCTTTCCCCGTGTGTCCCAGTTTTTCTCTTCTTGCCCTATGTGAGTCTCAGCTACTGATCTGAAGCACTCTCTTTTCCCTGTTTTTCTCCAAGCACCAGTTGCTCTTCACTTTCTGGGCATCTCAGGAGGCTTTAGGTCTAGGAGCCCTCCCCTCCCCCTCTTCTTTGACTCTGGCTTCTGTCCACGTTCTTCTGATTTAACAGGTTCCTCGTTAAGTGTTTCCTTTCCTTCTAAAGCTGGTTTGTTTTTCTGCTTTTGTTTTAATCTTTGACCTTTCCCGTGTCTCAGCCACCATTTCTACCTCTTATGCCCCATCCTGTGCAGTATATATGAGGGCAGAATTTCCCCACTATTGGTAATTTTATAAAATAGTCAGACCTCGTAGATGAAGATCCTACTGATGGTGAAACACCTTTTTCTAAGCAACTATGGCTAAATGTCCATTGAACTACCAACAATTCCATACTGGCCTAGTGCAAAATGCATGGGAATGGAAGTCATTAGACCTAAGTGGTAGTCCCAGTTCTGCCAATACTATACTCTATCACCATGGGCAAGTCACTTAACCTTTTCTGTGCCTCAGTTTCCTTCCCTGTAAAATGAGGGTTAGATGACTTGTGAGTCCCCATGTGGGACGGGGACTGTGTCTGACCTGATAATTTGTATCTACTCCAGCACTTAACTCATTGTAAGGGTTTAATAAATGCTGCAATTATTATGAACCTGTCATCTCCACATTGAACTACAGCCACCATTTGTAGCACCTGATTGTTGTTTACAACTCTGCCTTATTGATTATCAGTATGTCTAAAATTTATGCTCAAGAAAAGCAATCCCATTCCAGATTGCAGCTCATCAAACCAATTTCCCACAACTGTTGACATCTGTCAGCTCATGATGCTTGCAGTTGCTCTTTCACATCTTTAAAGGTTTCCTTTGGCTGTTCTGAAATAGAGTAGCATTCAGTACTACTCCATAGATGTCTCTTACTAGAATTTTTATGCACAGTGTCTCTAAAAATAAACTGTTATTGATAGCTCTTAATATAGGCTTAAATATAGGCTTAAAACCATAATCTTAAGAGGTCATTGTCCTAAGAGGGTTTGTAATAGTTAAGTTAGAGCTATCATAGAAAATTGTTTCACCGTGCAAGTTAAGATTCTGGTTCTCTAAATGTATGGCATTTAATAAAAAATCACACTAAACAAATGATGGGAGGGAATTAATTCAGTATGTATTCCAGTGTTTGATACAAAATTTAAGGCATCATTTATACGTATGTTACTAAGTACACAATGCAAACTCGAGTTTTATCATTCGTTTGAATAATGAATATTGCTTAGGAAAGCACGAGCTGCTATTGAATTAAATTAAGAACTGAGAACAACTCACTCAGTCATTAAAGGTGGATTGTCCCACACTTTACATGGGGTATAAATTCAATTCTTTACGATTATATGGCGAGGAGTCAGCCCTCCTTGGCTTATTCAGCTTCATCCACCTGCATTTAAACTCCCTTGAAGATCTGTGGGAAAATCAAGCCGTCTTTTAGCATTGATAGAAATCCTTTCAGATTTCACCTGTCTCAGGACATCTTTCACTATGTGTTCCTTTCATTTAGGCACTGCGTTACTGAGAGGAAAAGCATGGATTATTTATTGGCAGTTCGTTAAGTACTTGGACTTAGAAGTTTCCTGAAGGAGGATGGCAACTCCCTATGTCCCTGTCCCCATCCCTATAGGAAGTTCTTCATCAAGTATTACAACTCATCGAAGCCAAAGACGTTCTTCTTTTGGGAGTATTTCAACAAACTCAAACTCTTCCAAAGGCCAGCTAGAAGATTCAAACGTGGGTAGCTATAAAAAGATAAGTGTTCCCGAGCGTGTGGACAGTACATCATCTGCCTGTAGTAGCCCCCTCATTAGAACTAAATTTACAGGTGGAGATTCATCTATTGAATACTCCGCTAGGCCAGGGGCGAATGAAGAGCAAAATTTAGAAGAGGTGAATTGGGAAGAACGACCTTCAACACCTACCATACTAGGCTATGAAGTGATGGAAGAAAGGGCTAAATTCACTGTAAGTATCCACAGTAGGTAAGGGGAGGAGAAGAGGAAAAATTTTATGTGTTATTAATATGCTTTAGAGGAAAGTAAACACCATGAAATGATATAATCTTAGAAAGTAATATGTTTAATCAAACCATTACTTTTTTTAAATATATACTAAATAGCTGAAACCCTTACCGGCTTTTCAGGAAATGTAAGATTTGGACTCTCTATTTCTACCTGTTTGTTTTTACCCTTTTCTGTTTGCCACTTTTTTCAAAAGTTGTACCCAATCCCTTCTTCCACCAATCAATGAATCAATGGTATTTATGGAGCATTTACTGAGGGAAGAGCACTTTAGTAAGCACTTGAGAAAATACAATATAAAATCATATGTATTGTGTTTACTATGAGTAGAGCACTGTACTAAGCACTTGGGAGAGTACAATACAACAGAATTAGCAGACATGTTCCCTTCCCATAATGAGCTTGCAGTCTAGAGGGGGAGACAGACACTAATATAAATATTTTATGATATATAATTTAAAGACGTAATTATTATGGTATTTAAATGCTTACTCTGTGCTAGGCACTGTACTAAGCTCTAGGTTGGATATAAGCAATTCAGGCTGGACACAGGCCGTGTCCCACATAGGGCTCATAGTCTTAATCCCCGTTTTACAGATGAGGTAACTGAGGCACAGGGAAGTTAGGTGACTTGCCCGAGCCCACAGAGCAGACAAGTAGCAGAGCCAGAATTAGAACCCATGACCTTCCAACTTCCAGGCCCATAAGTGCTGTGGGGTTGGGGGTGAGGAGAATATCAAGTGATCGAAGGTCACAGATTGAAGTGCATAGACAATGCAGAAGGGAGAGTGAGCTGGGGAAAAGAAGGGCTCAATCAGGGATGGCCTCTTGGAGGAGATTCACTCTTATTTGAGTGCTTACTACTACTACTAATAATAATAATGGCATTTATTAAGCACTTACTATGTGCAAAGCACTGTTCTGAGCACTAGGGTGGTTACAAGGTGATCAGGTTGTCCCACGGTGGGGGCTCACAGTCTTAATCCCCATTTTACAGATGAGGTCACAGGCCCAGAGAAGTGAAGTGACTTTCCCAAAGTCACACAGCTGACAATTGGTGGAGCCGGGATTTGAACCCATGACCTCTGACTCCAAAGCCTGTGCTCTTTCCACTGAGCCACACTGCTTCTCTAGCTGCTTACTGTGTGCAGAGCACTGTACTAAGCGCTTGATGTGACCTTAGTAATGCTTTGAAGGTGGAGATAATCGGTGGTTTGGCCTGTGTGGAGCAGGAAGGGAAGGAGTTTCAGGCTAGGGTGATGATCATCATCAATCGTATTTATTGAGCGCTTACTGTGTGCAGAGCACTGTACTAAGCGCCTGGGAAGTACAAGTTGGCAACACATAGAGACAGTCCCTACTCAACAGTGGGAATCAATCAATCAATCGTATTTATTGATGTAGGAATTGATGATGATGTAGGAAAGGGATTGGCGGCAAGATAAGATTGGGGAATAGTGAGTAAATTGGCAGGAGAGGAGTAGAGTGTGCAGGCTGGGCGTTGGTAGGTGATTGGGACAAGATGATTGAGTGCTTTAAAGCCAGTGGTAAGGAGCTTCTGTTTTATGCGGAGGTGGATATGCAGCCTTTGAAGATTTTTGAGGAGGGGAGAGGTGTGAACTGAACGTGTTTGTTGATAAATGATTTGTGCAGAAGCGTGAAGATTGGAGTGGGGAGAGACAGGAGGTCAGTAAGGAGACAGATGCAGAAGTCAAGGCAGGATAGGATAAGTGCTTGGATCAGCATGTTCATAGGTATAAAAAAGTTGGTCGATACAGTCCCTGCCTACAAGGAGCTTAGAGGAAGAGCTTAAGTCAGTTTTGTACCTCTCTGCTTGAGTCTTGATTATCCTTGGGAGAACATCTGCCTGTATAGCTGGAGCTGTTAGTTTTCTGGAAGGTTTGTCTCCCTTTTCTTAGGCCGTTCTCCTATTCCCATTGTAACGTCTCTTGTCTGCCCCCTCACCTCCACACTTCTGCCGGCATGTACTGAATCCCTTATTGAGCAACTCAGTTTTTAAGTGTGATGATTTTAAAATTGGAGAAATGGTGATGGTAAAGGTCTGTATTGAATTCCCGTATTCTAAAGAACGTATATTTGTGAGAGTAAAAATTGCAAAATTTTCTCTCACACAGTTGCTTGACTTTGATGTCTCTGCTCAAGGTACTATGTGTTGATTAGTGAATATGAGGATGGGGAGCGAAAACTAAAAGGAGCAAGAATTAAATTTACCGCTTCTTAGCAAACTTTGCAAGAACTGAATAAAAGAAGAGGTTTTGGAGCCAGTAATTAAGGGGTGTTTTTTTGGTGGTGTGTTTTGGTTTTTATATGCTATTTGTTAAGCACTTACTATGTACCAGGCACTGCACTAAGCCCTGGGGTAGGTACAAGTTAATTTGGTGTTGGATATGGTCTCTGTCCCATATAGGGCTCACAGTCTTAATCCCCATTTTACAGATGAGGTAACGGAGGCACAGAGAAGGGAGGTGATTTCCCCAAAGTCACACAGCAGACAAGTGACAGAGTTGGGATTAGAACCCATGTCCTTCTGACTCCCGGGCCCATGCTCTATCCACTAGGCCACACTGCTTCTCAAGTTTGCAAGTTTGTGTGCCTTTTTGTTTTCTCCTGAGTACTTTTTTACTAGCCATAGAAACACTGTTCCTGTTACCCTAGAGAGTGAGAGATTGTCTTGCCAAGCTTATTTTAGCCAATGCTGACAGGCCAGCCAAAAAGCCACGCCTCCTGACAAGTAGCAAAATTGACAGATTTGAGGACTCACCATCTTTACTTTCTTTTGCTCCCTCTGGTAGAGGTTAAGATGTTAGATGACCAAAAGGAAGACTGGAGAGGGAGGAGAAAAAGCAAAGGACATGGATGATCCACCCATTGCCCCTCACTAATAGAGGACCACATAAGGATTGATTAGTATCAGATAAATGAACAGCAAAGTGGAAACAATAACACTTTCCTTGTTCTGCGGAAGGGGAAAAGTGGCAGAAATATTTGCTTTACAGTGGAACAGATGGAAGATGTTGTATGCGATCTGTGTTGTAACTGCCACGGACTCCTGAAGGAATTTTAGAATTTTCTCTAGTCCATCATTTAGGTAAGCCGCTATTTAACTGCTTTGTAGTGCTGAAGTACTTAAAGTGGTGTGCACGCAGTAAACAATAAATACCATTAATTGATGAATCTAAGTAATTTTAGGATGAGACCCTACATTTCCTGGATATTCTCAGACTTTATCTTGTTTAAAAATATTTATAAATCTTGTGTGTTAGGTGGGATATGTGTCTTTGCTTCAAGTATTTTCACGTTTCCCATCACTGTAAGCAGCACCACCAACCTCCCTATCTCACAAGCCTGTAACCTTGGCATTATCCTTCAACTCATGTCTCTCATTCAACCCACATGTTCCATCTGTCACCAAATCCTGTTGGTTCATCATTCATGACATCCCTAAAATCTGCCATTTCCTCTCCATCGAAACTGCTACTCCAATGATCCAAGCATTTATCCTGTCTCGCCTTGACTACTGCATCTGCCTCCTCGCTGACTTCCCTGCCTTCTGTCTCTCCCCACTCTGGTCCATTCTTCACTCCGCTGCCTGGATTATTTGTCTAAAAAAAAGTTCAGTCCATGTTTCCCCATTCCTCAAGAACCCCCTTTGGTTGACCATCCACCGCCATTTCAAACAGAAACTCATTACGATTTGCTTTAAAGCTCCGTCACCTTGCCCCCTCCTATCTTACCTTGCTGATTTCCTACTACAACCAAGCATGCTCACTTGGTTCCTCTAACGCGGATCTTGATCTCATCTATCTCACTGCTTACCCTTTGCCCACATCCTCCCTCTGGCCTAGAAATCCCTCCCCCACCTTCAAAGTCTTACTAAAATCAAATCTCCTTCTAGAGTCCTTCCCCTGTTAAGCCCTCATTCCACCTCCTCCCTATCCCTTCTTTGTCATCCTTGCCCTTGGGTTTGTACCCTGCCACCCTTGCCCTTGGATTTGTACCCTATATTCACCCCACCCTCAGCCCCATAGCACTTATGAACATATCTGAAATTTATTTTAATGTCTGCCCCCCCACCGGGCAGGGAACATGACTATACATTCTGTGTTGTTGTACTCTCCCAAATGCTAGAAACAGTGCTCTGCACACAGTAAGTGCTCACTAAATACGACTGTTTGATACATTGCTTCTCATTTCATTAAGGACCTGCATTTCAGAAATGCTATGCTAACCTAGGAAGCATACTTTGTAGTATTGAGTTGATGTGTCTCAGTTGTGATGTTGAGGTTTTGCCTGTGTTATATGCCAGCTCTTGAGATAATCACATATGTATGCAGAACATGAGTGGGCAAACCCACGGGTCCGGATCAGGCTGACTGTCAGCCGAGCCAGCAACTTCCACCTACATTGACTCCTACCTTGCTGCATTTCCAAGGCAGCAGCATGTGGCCCATTGTTGGGTAGGGACTGTCTCTATCTGTTGCCGAATTGTACTTTCCAAGCACTTAGTACAGTGCTCTGCACACATTAAGCGCTCAATAAATACGATTGAATGAATGAATGGTGGTGGTAGTGGTGGTGGTTATTAACTGCATCCCTGTATGGTTCCAAGTCAGAAGGGAGCTCTCTCAGCCCAAGTGGCAATGCTTCCAGAGTTCAGGTCTCTCCCCAATGCTCCTTTCAGTATTGCCAGGCCTGTGGGACCACTTACAAAATGTGGCAGTTGGCCTGGGGCCAAAATAATTCCCTTCCCCTTAAGTAGAACAAAAGAGTCTTTCAAGGCACTTGCAAGCGTCATTAATTCTTTTATCATTAATTCTAGAAGACAGTGACCCAGAAAATATTCAGGGGGCTGACAAGTTCACTATTGTTAATGTATGCTCAGTCAAAAATCCCTTTTTGGTTAATATTATCCTAAAAGTTTTCTACCATGTTTAGAAGAACTCTGGTAATCTTTTTGTAACGGTCAGGCAGATGAAATCATTATTGCAATACGGAGCAGTTTAGGGTGGTATTTTTCAGTTGAGAGCTGCAAGGAAGTTTCACAAGGATTGCAGAATGTGAAGCTGCAGCAATGTGGGGGGCAGCGACAACTTGTGCTCTTCGCAAATGGCATGAGCCGACTTCCTCCCCAACCTGGTCCTACTCCCTAAATTACCTCCAGACTGTAAGATCTGCTGAGGGAAATGAAGTCTGAGTTGTTATTTTCTTCTTGGTGATGGATGGCATGGTAGTCAGGAAAGCCCGCAGATTGAAAAATAATAATGGTGGTATTTGTTAAGCGCTGACTAGGTGCCAAGCATTGTACTGAGCTCTGGGGTAAATGCAGGATAAATCAGGTCTGATGCAGTCCCTGCCCCACATGGAGCTCCCACCTGGAGAAAGCTATCAAAGGATTCTCTGTCACTTTATGATGGTTTGCATGTTCCTCAGAGGCAGAGGCCTGGTCTTTTCCTTCCTTTGTAATTCCCCAAAGAGCCTAAAATAGTTCCTCGTAAGTGGTTGGGCTCAGTGGGCTATCCTTAAAATTGGAATACTGTTGCCGTTATAGTGCCTGTATCCCTACATAGGCTAACCCCAGCCTGCCCATCCCAGAGATCTTCTCTTGTAAAGGGCACTGCTGCCCATATTTGATTGTCCCCTTGGGCTTCTTAGGCAACTACCAACAGCGCTTATGGACAACCACACATGTGTGGCGGCATCCCTATTTCTCCAGAATTAAGGCCCAACCACTTCCAGGTCTGCCCTGGCTCACTTGTGGTCTGAGATTCCCCTTTGACCGGGCATGGTCTGGGATGGAGGTACACCAAATCTAGCCAGACCGGAGATTTCCAAACCACACAAGGCCCTGCTAACTCCCTTTTTCAGGAGGATAGGTAGAGTGTTAGACTCAGAAGCTTTTACTTTTTCAGAATGAGATTGGGACCATTTAGCTGTATAATGCCCTATATGTAACCAAAGGTATCCATCCAGTGTTTACGGCATTCCAAGGAAGTTGCATGGTGAGGCACGTCAGCCAGATCTTAGTTAATAGCTCTGTGAAGGCCACGGTAACTATAGGTGAATCCAGTTCCCGGCTGAGAGCACCATAGCCTAGTGGAAAGAGCACGAGCCTGGGGGAAGTCAGAGGACCTAGGTTCTAATCCCAGCTATGTCATTTTTCTGCTGTGTAACCTTGGACAACTCATTTAACTTCTCTCTGGTTCAGTTTCCTATCTACCCTGGTGCTTTTTAAAGTACTTAGCACATAACAGACACTTAATAACTGCTACATTTTTGTTATTACTCCCAGGTAGGATAATGACCAAAGCTGAGGAGTTAATCAGTGGTACAAATCAGTAAGAATAGCAAAAGGAAAACACTAGAGTGGTTTCTTTATTTAAACCCCCTGAGGTTTGAAACTGACAATGCCAAGCGTGATTTCTTGGGAACCAGAAATGGGTTGTTGTGTCTTTAAGGCTAGTTAATTGTGCAGATATTTTTTGAGAAGCAAAGTTGATTTTTTTTTTCATACCATAATTCTCTGAACATAGTATGTATTTTTAATCCAAGAATTACTTTTGAAGTAGGGTACACATGCATAGTAACAAATCCAAAATTTATTTTTTGATTGATTGAATTCTGTGTCCCTTCCACCTCCCTCTAACCCGGTCTTCCTAGCCCTGTGTTTCCTCTGATCATATCTAATTTTTTTATCTCATACCCACTGTCTTTCCCAGATCCACAATTTGACTCTCTTTTCTCTCACCTGTCCACCTACCTGCTGCCCCACTTTTTCTTCCTTGCTCCTCCTTTCTCCAAGGCATTAGACTCTCCACATTTTTCTTCCACTCCTTTCCCCCCACCCCCGTACCTGCCTTCAACCAATGAGTTCCCATTCTTCTTGCCATAGTTCTTCTTATTCATGTGTAATTATTCAGTACTGAAAATATGGTACAATTTGCATGTGGCTACATTTTATATCTTGAAAATTTTAGTAAATTGCTTTTTTTTAAAAAAAAAAAAGCTAAATATTCTAGCCTGAATTCCTGAATTCTTTTTATTTAACTCTATTTTCCCCATACCTGATGCTAGCATACTGTTTTGGGGGAAGTTTTTTGGCATTATTTAGTAATAAATTGTAATGGATTAGAATCAATATTGAAAGGCTAGTGATGAAATCACCAGTTCATTTCAGAATACAGGCATAGTTTTTTGTGCTTTCATAATGAACTTTTGTTCAAGAAAATCTCAAAAAATACAATGTCTTTTGCTCAATTTCCATTTTTTGAAATTGGTCAGTCTTACATAGCTGTGCCGTCTATAGAAAGATGAAAAAGTCAAAAATGAGAGTATGCCCCAAATCCTGTGATTTATGTTTTTCAGACCAATACATGAAAAACTTCCCAGTGATTCTTTTATTAACATAAAAACTCACTGGAAAAAATGATTTTAGAAATGAGCTTCACTAATAACTTATCTATGAAAAACACTTCTCATGTTCTCCAGAGAAAGAAATCTTGTTACCTTTTTTTTTAATGATATTTGTTATGCACTTACTATGTGCTAGGCACTATACTAAGGGCTGGGCTAGATGCAAGGTAATCAGGTTGGATACAGTCCATGTCCCACATGGAGCTCACAGTCTAAATCCCCATTTTTACAGATGAGGTAACTGAGGCATAGAGAAGTGGTGACTTGCCCAAGGTCACGCAGCCGACAAGTGACGGAGCCAGAATTCAAACCCAGGTTCTTTGACCCCAGGCTGAAGCTCTTTCAATTAGGCCATGCTGTTTCCTAAACTGAGTAGCCTAATTCAGAAATGTTCTCCTCATTTAAAAGAGAGGAGGGAATTCTTTGAGGATTATTTTACATTTTGTTTTTGACATTATACTCAAGACCTTTTTATTAATGTTTTAGCTTCATGTGCAGTATGTTTGGCTGATTTTGCACCAAAGCATTTGGAGCCAAATCAGTTGTTTAGTTCATGTTTCCCCACTCCCAGAGAACTCAAGAACTCCCAGTAGTTGCTCCTCCACCTCCACACCAAATGGAAACTCCTTACTATCAGCTTTAAAGCATTCAATCACCTTGCCCCCTCCTACATCACCTAGCTACTCTCCTCCTACTACTACTACCCAGCCCTCACACTTCACTCCTCTAATGCCAGCCTACTCACTGTACCGTGATCTCATCTATCTTGCCACTGACCCATGTCCTGCCTCTGGCCTGGAACTCCCTCCTTTTTCATATCCAATAGACTATTACTCTCCCCATCCTCAAAGCCTTATTAAAGGCACATCTCTAAGAGGCCTTTCCTAAGCTTTAATTTCCTTTTTTTCCCTACTCCCTTCTGCATCATCCTGACTGGTTCCCTTTAAGGCACATCTCTAAGTGGCCTTTCCTGACTAAGCTTTAATTTCCTTTTTTCCCCACTCCCTTCTGCACCATCCTGACTGGTTCCCTTTATTCACCACCCCCACAGCACTTACGTACATATCCCTAATTTATTTATATTAATGTCCATCTCCCACTCATCGTAGGCAGGGAATGTGTCTGTTGTTGTGTTGTACTCTCCCAAGCTTACACAGTAAGCACTCAATAAATACGATTGATCACCTCCTGTGTCGCCCTCCATCCTAGCCATAATGATCTTTGAACAATATGGTCATAAACAATTTTACTACCTTGGGTCCAAGCTTAGCACCATAGCAGTTTAGTTGGATTGAAGAGAGCATGCACTCTGCTCTGCTGTCCAGTACTCTTACATAACTATGCCAGTGTTGAGGTCCCATGCTTTGCCATCAGTAACGATTAGATTAGAATATTAGTTGACATCACAGACCAAAAAAGAGAAAATGACTTGAGCTGTGGAATAATGCCATGTGCCAAGTCTCATCCCCAAAACACATCCCCACACACACAAAAAATGCTAGTTGTACAGATCCTTGACAGATGCAAGCAAAACATAAATGGACAGCTGTGTAGCTCCCAAGCAGGAATCCAGATGGGTATTCTGCAGAACAGATTGAGACTGCCCCTCCACCCCTCCATCCCATCTCTCCCATGAAGGAGAAAACGCCGTCAAAATATTTAATCACAAATGGATGCAGTGTGCTCAAGATCAATCAATCATTAGTATTTAATAAGTGCTTACTCTGCAGAGCCCTGTACTAAGTGCTTGGAAAAGCATAATACAAATTTGAATAGAATGATATATTGGAAAAATGAACAAAAGCAAGGAAGAGAAAAAGGATATTGATTGTGCTTTTGTGTAGATTCCAAAGATTTTCTTTATTACTAAAACTAATTGTCTAACCCTAAACAATTTTTGGGGGGGATTTTTCTTTTTTGTGTACAGGTTTACAAAGTGCTGGTAAGAAAAAGCCCAGAAGAGAGTTGGGTAGTTTTCAGAAGGTACACAGACTTCTCTAGGCTTAATGATAAGGTATAGTATTTGACCTGAAGAATTTTGATTGCCTGAGTTATTCTTAACCCTTCATTTACCTTTTTTCTGACTCATTTTGCCCTGTATGTTGTGTGGTTAAATTCAAATTAGCTTGTTGCTGGAGTGTAGTTGATGGCGGGTAAGAGGCTTTGCTTTGGACTGAGATATGTAACATAGATACTATTCACAGTAACAACAGTGATACCTGATTTCTTTTTGAGATGCTTACTATTTAATGATTTCCATATATTTACTATCCACTAGATGAAATTTCTTCCCTTGCTCCCCCTTGTACTTATTGTAATTTACCCCTCAAGTTTTAATGACTGCCCCTTTACCCTGTTGTAGGATTTAGTAGCAACAATTCTAGGTTCGTGCTGTATGTACCCTTCATAATGGTGTAGACTTCTGTCATGTTCAAATTTAGCCTTAACTTTCCAGACTCAAGTGTGTTAACTTTTTCAGTCTGTCCTCATGCAGAAGTTTTGCCACTCCTGGTCATCTTTGGTATCCATCAATCAGCCTGTTTGACTGTAAACCCTTGACTGTAAATTCTTAGAGGGTAGTGATTATTTCCTCTAACATCTGATACTCTCCCAAGTGATAGAGCACTGCCCTGCAGATCAGGAAACCTGAGTTCTGGTCCCGATTCTAACATGGGCAAAGACCATCCGTGCCCTTGGCAATATAATAATAAATAATTATGATTATGGTACTTGTTAAGTGCTTAGTATGTGCCAAGCACTGTTCTGAGCATTGGAGTAGATACAAGTTAATCAGGTTGTTCCCAAGCACTTAGTGCAGTGCTCTGCACACAGTAAGCGCTCAATAAATGCGAATGAATGAATGACTGTGAGGCTCACAGTCTTAATCCCCATTTTACAGATGAGGGAACTAGGCCCAGAGAAGTGAAGTGACTTGCTAAAGGTAACACAGCAGACCACTGGTGGGGCTGAGATTAGAACCAATATTAGAACAATATGCAACATCTGTGTTTGTTAGATAGTAAGGTCACAGCTGAAACAGTGTGCATTAACCACCTTTTAAAGGGGCCTGGCCTAAAGACAAATGAGAGAACTGAAAGAAAGGAAAGGACTAGATAAATTGCAAAACCTAGGTACAAAAGGGCTAGTTTCACCTTCATCTCCCAGACCTCACTGGGTCATTCTGGAAGGTGTTTGCCTCTCTAATAGAGAAAGGACTCTACTCTCCTGGGCAGAGCCGATTTTCTCTCAGAGAAAACTCTGAGAAAAGCCTCGGTTTTTTGTACTGTGATTTGCCCATTGTAACGCAGGAACTTAGCTCCAAGCAGATTCATTCTGGATTCGGCGAGACCGAAGAAAGAGAGAGGAGCCTTTGCAATGGGGTTCATATCACCTTTAATCTCGCGGCGGCCGGTTGAGGCCCTGGTGCAAGGACAGCCCCCTTCCACGGGACATCCGTGGAGCATCCGCACCGCAACAGGTGTGGGGCGGGCTTTTGTACAGAACCAGGCGAAGGTGGCCACTTGCCAAAGGCTTATCTAAGCCTACATAAGGGTGGCGCAGTTAGAAATATATGGCGCATGAGCAGAAAGCAGAGCAAGAGATTCTGGATATCATAAAGCGAGGGATCGTGGATATCACAACAAAGCGAGGGATTCTGGGTATCGCGATATTCTGTGGACATACACCCATTCTGCCTTTTTTTTATTTTTTAATCTCCCCCTCATTTAGACTACACCAGAAGAAGAGTTCCATGTAGTCAGGGTCATTTTCTTAAAGGGAAGTCTGGGTGAAGTAACGTGAGGTTAATTCATTCTTAAACCTTTTTTCTATTCTCTTCCCTAAGCTAAAATCTGAAAGGTGCCTCCGTGACCGAGCGCGTGGGGAGTGAACTTCGGTAATGGACAGTCAGGTTTGGTGTTTGCAGCTTTAAACATCATTCTGTAAACATCAGTCTCTCAGTATTCTTTCCAATTTGTAATTTTGATTCAATCTTTACATTTGGGAATCTGGTTCAGCCATGATTACTGGGGCCTTGCAGAGCAATGGAAAGGATCCTGGCTGGTGTTTCTAACCCCTGCTTTTCTGCTGGGTTACTCTGAATATCTGATGGCTAGTTCTAGTGTGGGGCTTCTTAGCTCCAAACACCAGTAATAATAATGGTATTTGTTAAACTCTTACTATATGCCAAGCACTGTTCTAAGAACTGAGGTAGATAGAAGGCAATCAGGTGGCCCCATATTGGGCTCACAATTACAACACAGTGTTCTTTCGTGTCCTACACACATTAAGTGCTCAGGAAATATCACTGATTGATTTCGGGACACAACTTTGGCAACTGAAGTAGAAATAGATGTATTTGTATTTTAGAATGACTAGATATTTGTCATTCTTGCCCAAGGTTCCACAGCAGGTAAGTGGCGGAGCCGGGATGAGAATCCACTTCCTCTGACTCCAAGCCTGGGCTTTTGCCACTAAGCCATTATGCTTCACGATCTCATAAAGTTTCCGCTTCTGAATCTAACAGTGCCCCGGCAGGAACATGACTGGCTTGGAAAAGGGAGTGCAAATGGCACTGCCCAAGCCATTAGCCCTAGAAGCGTTTCCTCTTTGAAGGTTCTTCATCATCATCATCACAGCCTGCACACAGTAGGCACTCAGTAAATTCAGTAGGTTGATTATACTTCTGCCAATAATTTTGTCCCTTTTAGAAAGTGAGAAACACATTCAAAATCATATGCAATCTAAAAGCAAAAAAAAAAGTTGTTAAAGATTGTTAATATGCAGTAATCACCTTGGGGGGCTTTGAAATAGCAGTAGGCTTTAGACCAGTTCTTTCTGAATCAAGAGTTTCGTACTCAGATTTTTCTTTTAAAATATCAAAGGAAATACAAATATCTAGTCATTAATAATAATAATAATAATAATTGGCATTTGTTAAGCGCTCACTATGTGCAAAGCACTGTTCTAAGCACTGGGGAGGATACAGGGTGATCAGGTTGTCCCACGTGGGGCTCACAGTCTTAATCCCCATTTTACAGATGAGGTAACTGAGGCCCAGAGAAGTTAAGTGACTTGCCCAAGATCACACAGCAGACATGTGGCGGAGCCGGGATTCGAACCCGTGACCTCTGGCTCCCAAGCCCGTGCTCTTTCCACTGAGCCAAATAGAAATACATCTATTTCTACTATAGTTGCCAAAGTTGTGTCCCTAAATCAATCAGTGATATTTATTGAGCACTTAATGTGTATAGGGCACTAAAGAACACCGTGTTGTAATAACCATTGATTTGAGTAGAATTAATTGAAGGACGATGGCTCAAAGATACCATTATAACTGAGGCTTTTGTTACAAATTCCTATACAGTTATTTGAATGATTTGTGTTCTTTTTACAAAGAGTGTTATACTACATGAAATACAGCAGTGTAAATTGAGAAAAATGCAAACATCACACAAAATATGGTATTGTTTAGTAAGGCTAATGCAGTTCTGTAAGGCCAAGGGAGAGACTAGGAAACATAACAACCTTATACTAGTTTGAAGCTATGTGCATATACGCTCAGTAAACAATATTGCATACAACATTTTTTTGGTGATGCTTAATAATACATTTACCAGTACAGCTCACATTCTACCCATCAATTAGTACTACAGGAAGAACATCTGGTGGTTCTCTACTGTCGTTGTACTAGTAGTTGTATAATAATGGTATTTCTTTAGCACTTTTAGCAAAGTACAAAACAATATAGGAATTTACATACTAAAGGGGGAGGCAGGCATAAAAAATATATACAAATAAACTCCTCTATCCAAATTAGCCTATGCTATAGAACTAAATCTACCCCTAATAAAAATGTTAAAAAAGTACTGTTACTTTCCAAATATTTTTCATTGCCAGTGAAATGAAGTGGCCAAATGAAAGGAATAATCTAAGCTTTACAGATAGGCAGTAGATGTTCTTATTCATTTGGCAAATAAGATTATTTAGTTAAAAGATTAATTTGGAATTATTTTAAAATATTCAAATTCTATAATATTTTGATCTCTAAACTTTGCTTTATTCATATCCCTTAGTAGTGAAAAACTAACGAGTAAAGGAACTTTAAACTCTATGAAGTCAAAGAACAGCAGATAGTTTGCTGAGTAAATATTAACCTCCAAAATACAAACTATTTTTCAGTGAAATTTTAAAGATTGCCGTCTACAGGGAAGGGTTTCTGTATTATAGAAATTGGTAAATATAAACAATTTTAAAAACCAGAAAGGTAATTTCTGTTTAATTTTATTACACAAACCCCCTTCTGTCCTTATGGCTAGGTTAGAGGTTATCCTAAAATGATTAATCCTTCTTGATACCCATCGGGTGCCCCTTCTGATAATGCCTTTAAGTTCTGCCTCTACATCCCTAATTTTCCTTCTAGTCATTCCTTATGGTTCACTCATCAAGAAATGTATCCAAACCACTCCTGAACTTAACTGTAATTTTCAGCATGCACAACTTCTTATGATAATGAATCTTCCTTGTCATCAATAGCAGTTACTGAATACAAAAACACTAACACATCGAGTCGCTCAAGGCTTTCACCGAACTATAGGCTATTCCATAAAAGGATGCAGTAATAATAAAGGACCACTTTAAACAACAATAAATGATCTCTTTTCCCAGAATTAAGGGGTCTTCCCCTTGACCAGCAGTCAACTAGCAAAAGTGGTTTTAAGTGATCAACAACTTCTCTTGTAGTTTCCAAATGACCCTGACGGAGGATACAAAAGAAATGCTCTCCCTTCTCTGAGATGGAAGCCAATTTTGTGATGGGGTTTTCACATTCACTGCCCACTTAGATACACTTACAAGAGCTGGCAACAGAAGCTGCCAAAGAAACGTTTATCACTGGCCAGATCCCACTTGGGATTAGATGAGCACAAGAAAAAAAGATGCAATTTAAGATGGTGCAATATTTATATGAGCATATAATTGGTCTGTTTTTTGCACAACCTTTTAGTGAACTATTTTTGTTTATTGCTATTCCAAGGTACTATGTATTCTACAGGGAAGGGATGTTTCTGACATCTCTGTACATCAGCACCTCCGCCATAATATACCTGAGACCTCAGATGATGGGATTTGGATTTTTTTTCCTTCCCCTCCTCCTTTTCACACCTTCCTTTTTCATTCTCTCCCTTCTCTTTGCACTTCTCCACTCAACTCTGTTTTTCCTTCCTTTGTTTCTTGTTTCCCTGACCACTTGATTCCCTTGATGTATGGACTGTTCTGGGACTAACTTTCTGTGTAATTCTGTGGGCATCCAAATGTGTCTGTCCATGTTTTAAGTATTTACTTCTCATGTGTGTGTTTTGTATGGTTTCATGTGCGTCTTTGTGAGGGCTCATTTCTGTTGGTTTTTCTGGGTGTGTTTCTATTTCCCTGGAGGGGTGTGGGTATTTCAGCCAGTTGTAGTTTTTGAATTCTTACTGTATGCAGTGCACTGAAGTAAGCACTTGGGAGAGTACAGTACAGTAGAGTTGATAGGCACATTCCTTGCCCACAAGGAGCTTACAGTCCAAAGGGGGAGGAAGACATTAAAATAAGTCATAAATATGTATATAATGGGGCTGATGATGGGGTGAATATTAAGTGCTTAAAAGGTACAGATCCAAGTGCTTAAGTGACAAAGGGAGAGGGAGTAGGGGAATGAGGACTTAATCGGGGACTACCTCTTGGAAAAAATGTGATATTACTAAGGAGGTGTGATTTTTAGTATCTTCGTGTATGTGATTCCTAATGACTTCCTGCTTATGCAAAATGAGTCCAGCCGCATATGGGGTTGGAGCTGAGTAGGAGAGGGAAGGAGACGGGCACGAATCTGCCTTTAATAATAATGATGGCATTTATTAAGCGCATACTATGTGCAAAGCTCTGTTCTAAGCGCTGGGGGAGATACAAGGTGATGAGGTTGTCCCACAGGGGGCTCACAGTCTTAATCCCCATTTTCCAGATGAGGTCACTGAGGCACAGAGAAGTTAAGTGACTTGCCCAAAGGCACACAGTTGACCATTGGCAGAGTCAGGATTTCCCTTAGAGCCGAAGCTGGTCAAACAAACAGAAACCTATGAACAAGTGGTACACAGAGCCATCCAATTTATTACCCTGATGCATGCCACATGACAATACTTCAGTCTGCATCTGACACTACACGATGGTATCATTACACTGTGCAGTTGCTTCATAATGACAGGTGTTGTTGATGGGATGGGGAAAAAAAGAAAAGGATGAGTGGGGCCAGGAGGCAGGGAGGGAGAGTCAGCACCAGTCATCCTGCCTAAGGACCTCTGCCAAGCACAATTGGGGGAGCACCAGTCAATTGTATTTCAATCATTCGTATGTACATTCATAATTACTAAATATTTACACATATTTAGTGTGCAGAGCACTGTACTAAATGATTGGGAGACTACAGTATAACAGAGTTGGTAGACCAATTCCCTTCCCACCACGGGCTTGCACCAATTCCCAGAGGGTCATGGCCCCATTCCCCTGCCTTGGAGCTTCTGCTCCTTGCCTCTGATGGATGGAGGGGGAATCATCATCATCATCATCATCAATCGTATTTATTGAGCGCTTACTGTGTGCAGAGCACTGTACTAAGCGCTGGGAAGTACAAGTTGGCAACATATAGAGACAGTCCCTACCCAACAGTGGGCTCACAGTCTAAAAGAGCTCAGCAGCTTTTTCTTCCAGCCGTAGCTGTTGATCTGGGAGGGGAAAGGGCACTTGGGATTCGGGGATTCGGTAAGGCTGGCATTTGTCCCATCCTGTTAGTGGGGGAAAGAAGAATAGGGAGATAGGGAGAGAGCAGGGGGGAATGCGATATAGAGAACTGAACTGACAACCTGGTTGTTTCCTTCCTGCGTAACTCAACTGCTTTCAGATGTAGTACCCATAGTAAGTTGACCGTTTTGGCTTTCCATGGCCCCACCTGACTGGTCTGCTAGGCAGTGCTGCTACTTGACTTGCTAAGGAGATAGGAGATAGGGAAGAACCAGAGTCGCTTGAGCTCACCCTTCCATCTAGTTAAGTGTGAACCTGCCATTTTTCCCACACACCCAGCTCCTTTCTGATGCCGAAGGACCGGATGGCTCAGTTACTCCCAGCTTCATCCTGCGTAGTGTTTTTTGTTTGGCTTTGGTCTTGCTATGGAGACAAAGCTGATGGAGTCGCCCTCGTGGAGCTGAGTCTTTTGGTGGATTGGTTTCCAACTCCTGCCTTTGAAGTGTGTCCAAGTGGATATATGCACCTACCATCCTGGCACCAACCCAGGAAACGATGACCACTTCTCCTACTCCCTCCATTTCCCTCCTGCTCTAGGAGCTGCCTGGATTTGCTTTTTTTTCTTTAATATACCTAGATGCAGTTGTTAGGGTGCCATTCTGCTCAGGGATTTTGATGAATAGTAAATGTGAGAGAAAAGTACTTTATGCCGTTATCAGACACCCAAAATGAAATTGAAGCCTTCATTTCAGGCTTGCCTTTGTAATACTATTCAGGGTAAGCCATTTAAAATAGGCCAAACTTAAAGCAGTTAAATCCTTGTCCGTGTTCCTTCTATTGTTTATCTACCTCAAAGGGTTTAGTGCCCTCTTTTTCACCCATAACATTAATTTTCCATTTTCTCCTTAAATTCTCTCTAAAGAAGCTGCCATGTTAAGGCAGCTTTATTTCCTAAATCAGTGGTATTTCTTGAGCGCTTATTGTGTGCAGAACACTGAACTAAGTGCTTGGGAGAGTACACTGTAACAGTTGGTAGGCATGTTCCCTGCCCACCAAGAGCTTACAGCCTAGAGAGAGGCAAACATTAAAATAAATTACAAATATGTGCGTAAGTCCTGTGATTTTTAATAAGGCTTTGAAGGAGAGGGCAGTGGTAGTTTGTCAGCTACGAAGGGGGAGGTACTTCCAGGCCAGAGGTGGGATATGAGTAAGGGGTCAGCATCAAGATCGATGAGATCAAGGTACATTGAGTAGGTTGGCATTAGAGGAATGGAGTGGGTTGTAGTAGAAAATCGGTGAGGTAAAATAAGGGGCATGCTGATTGAGTGCTTAAAAGTAATAATAATAATTATTATTGTATTTGTTAAGCTCTTACTATGTGCCAGACACTGTTCTAAGCACTGGGGTGGATACAGGTAATAAGGAAAGTAACACAGTTGGCAGGCACATTAATAATAATATGGTTTTTGTAATAATTGGTATTTGTTAAGCGCTTACTATGGGTCAGACACTGTTCTAAGCCCTTGGGTCGATACAAGCAAATTGGGTTGGACATAGGACACATAGCCACATGGGGCTCACAATCTTAATCCCCATTTTACAGATGAAATTCACTGAGGCACAGAGAAGTTAAGTGACTTGCCTAGGATCACACAGCAGACGTGGTGAAACTGGGATTAGAACCCAGGTCCTTCTGACTCTCAGGCTCGTGCTGTATCCACTAACCCACACTGCTTCACATTCCCTGCCCACAAGGAGTTTACAGTCATAACAAGCCTTAATGAGGAAGAGTTTCTTGAATTGATCTGTGTTTGGTCGTTTGGTTTATGTTTCTTTACCAAACTGGCAGGATTGTATAAGCCTAAGAATATCATTTTTGCTGTACTTTCAGTTGAAAGAGATGTTTCCCGGCTTCCGACTCGCCCTTCCCCCAAAGCGCTGGTTCAAGGATAATTACAATGCTGACTTCTTAGAAGATAGACAATTGGGATTGCAAGCATTTCTGCAGAATTTGGTAGCTCACAAGGACATTGCTAACTGGTACGTTACTTCGTTTCCTAAAATAGAGTTTGTAAAGCTATGCCAGTATCTGGAGTTAGCCTTTGAGCTGATCCACTAATATGTTTATTAAATCAATATAGTGTGGAATTTAGTTGATGAAATTTAATCATGCATCCACTGAAATGAAACTTCATTTCAAGGATTTAGTTCCTTTCAAGGATTTATTTTGTGTTGCTTTGTGGCAGTCTAAAGTGTTGGTGAAGTGAATTTATAGCTATGTTTCTGTTCAGATATCGATTTGTTAACTCTATAGTATATTATTAAATATAGGCCTAATTGCTCATCCAGTTTAATCCTAAAGAACCTTGCTGTACTTAAGGTATAATTACTTTCTTTAAACGTTTTTTCAAGCAATATGACTATAAAATCAGTCTTGGGGGATTTCTCTGAGGTAGTCATAATTTATGTACGTACAGATCTTTTATATTTTAGTTTCCGGATGACTTTTGTTTTTTGATTTATTTACCATATCTGTAAGACACAGAACTCTGCACATGCTTAATTTTGCTGGTGGGACAGGCAGTGCCAGGCGTAAAACGGCAGGCAGGACTTGGGCACCCCTGTTTGCAGCCAAAGAATGGCCAACTCCTACCATTCGAGGTGGTTTTATTGCTAAGAGAGCCTGCAGGCGTCTGTTGGGAATTGGAAATGATGCTGAGGTTTCATTTGCATTTGTTTTGCTGACTTTGGAACAGTGCCATCCTTCTCCCAGCCATCACTAGAACATGACTACAGTTGAAGTCTTAGGCATTTTCTGAAAAACCGGGCAAAACCCCAGGTATATTGAGGCTCTTACCTCATCACATCCAGAAGGATATGTTACTGTTTTCATAGATACAATTGGAGAGAACCTACAGCATCCTTTTGGGAAAACTACTACTCTAGATATTGGAGAATAAGGGCAATTCATGGTAAACTTTTCCTTGGTCTAGTCCTTGGGGAAAGGAGTGATGATGAATCGTGAGCAGGGTGAGATTATTTTAGAGTGTCTGCCTCCCAGCTTGTTGTTACCCCTTTTCCCATTATTTTGATGCCACTTTAAAGCACTTTCCAACCTTCGCTTGGCTAATAGTGTATGAGTGTTTTCATTATTAAAGACTTCTAATTCGGAAAAACAGTAGAAAAGAGAGCAAAATGAAATATGTACGGAAATTAAGAATTGGGTTATAAATCTTAACAGACGTTGTGTGTGCCAGTTATTAAAATATCGGTCATGGTGAGTTTTGCACTGCTGTTTTCCCAGCATCTGTGATAGAAGAAAGTAGCCAGGGGATTTCAGAATTGCTTAAGTTGGATCTGCCCAGAATCAGACCAGTAGCAAATTGAACCCAAGTCAGGTTGTGATGGGCTCAGACACCCTTAGCCTCTTTCCCCTCCACCCTTTACCTACACACTTGCCTAATGCTTTTTAAGTTTCTTGAACTGGGTAGGTGACAAATAAGCAAGACTGGCTATTAAAATACTTGTTATGAAAGGCAGAGTCATGAAAACTTTCTACTGAGGAGAAGCAGCATGACCTAATAGATAGAATTTGGGCCTGGGAGTCGGAAAGACCTGGGTTCTAATCCCAGCTTCACCACTTATTTGTTGTGTGTCACTTAACTTCTCTGTGCCTCAGTTTCCTCATTTGTAAAATGGAGATGAAGACTGTGAAGCCCAGTGTGGGACACAGACTGTGCCCAACCTGATTAGCTTGTATCTTCCTCGTGCTTAGTAGAGTGTATGGCACAGAGTAAGTACTTGACAAATGCCATTAAAAAAAATGGTTTCAGAAGAGTTTTGAAGATGGGAAGAGCTGCAGTCCATAGGTCCTGAAGGGAAGGAATAATAATAATAATGATGGCATTTGTTAAGCGCTTACTATGTGCCAAGCATTAATTTGAGGTGAGAAGTGAGGGCAGGAGCAAGAGGTCAGTGGCAGAAGAGAATAGAACCAGGTACAGTGAGTAGGTTAACTTGAGAGGAACAAAGTGGGAGCTGGAGTGTAGTTGGAGAAGAATGAAAAACCAGAAAGAGATGATCGAGTCTTTTAGAGGCAATGGTCAAGAGATTTTTGCTTGGTGCAGAGGAATATCAGCCATTTGATACTTTTGAGGAATGGAGAGATGTGTGCAGAAAGATGTTTTCGAGAGGAAAAATGTGCTTGATGGTGTGGTTATTAATTTGGTTTTACAAGGATCTGGGAATTTTGCTTCTGCTGATTCATTATTATAAAGCACTGTGACCTCCAATCGTGGTAGCTGACTGCAGAGGAATAAAGGCAGGAAAAGTGAATATAAATGGAAAGTAAATAATAGCATTTTTCTTCCCCCAAGCTTTTTTTACTCCCTTCTTTCCTTTATAAAATGGCATACTTATATGTGTGATCCTTGTTGGAGTGGTGGTGTTAGAAGGGAAGCTTTGAGATGGAGTGGTCCTGAGCATAGTACCTTTGAAGAAGGCCAGCTGTTGAGGTCTGCGAGGATTTTGGCTTTTTGTTGTTTTGTTTTGTTTTTCTGGTATTTGAAAGGGCTTACTCTGTGTCAAGCTTATGCGAAGTGCCGGAGCTGCTGTCTGACAGCACTGAGAATAGTTTTGGAAGGTTTCAAATCCTTAGATATTTGTTTGGTAGACTATACTTTTTCTTGCTGCACCTCTTCTGTTTTCTTAATGTTAGATGGTTATTGCTTGAGCTGGAGGTATGATCATTTCTTATTGTGAACTCAGTTATATGTTAGGCAAAGGGGACATCAGTCAATCATATCTTTTGAGCACTTAACTGTGTGCATCATCATCATCAATCGTATTTATTGAGCGCTTACTATGTGCAGAGCACTCTACTAAGTGCTTGGAAAAGTACAACGCACTATAAGATGCAATCCTTGCCCAAAATGAGCTTAAAGTCTAGAGGGGGAGACAGACATTAATATAAATAAATTATAAATATGTACATAAGTGCTGGGGGGTGGGAGCAGGGCACTTTGGTGCATGAGTAGAGCCAGTCCGGGTGACACAGGAGGGAGTGGGAAAAGAGGAAAGGAGGGCTTAGTCAGTGAAAGCCTTATGGAGAAGTGCCTTCAATAAGGCTTTGAAATTGGGGAAAGTGATTGATGGTATGAAGAGGGAGGGCATTCTAGGCCAGAGGCAGGACATGGGTGAGAAGTTGGTGGCGAGATAGACGAGATTGAGGTACAGTGAGTAGGTTGGCATTAGAGGAGTGAAGTGTGTGGGCTGAGTTGTAGTAGGAGAGCAACAACTTGAGGTAGGAGGGGGCAGGATGATTGAGTGTTTTTAAAGCATGGGCAAGTGATATTCACAAAATAACCACAAATTAAGACTGTGGGCCCTACGTGGGACAACCTGATTACCTTGTATCTACCCCAGAGCTTAGAAGAGTGCTTGGCACATAGTAAGCACTTAACAAATACCATTATCATTATTATTATTATAAACAAAATCCTAATTTTACACCATTCCACTTCTGCCAGGCTTTATACAACAGATCTTAAGCAGACTCCCTTGAGTTTGTCCTCCTTTTCTATGCCCCTTCTGAGCCCTTCAGCACTGTGAGCTGTGAAACAGCCCAAAGGCAGAGAGGGAGGAGAACCTAAAGGTCATCTGCTAATTGCAGTCAACCCTGCACAATTGAGAATTGAATGATTTGTCTGCAGTCTCTGGCAATCTATGAAAATGTCTTCATGTTTTGCTTTGTTGTCTGTCTCCCCCTTCTAGACTGTGAGCCCGTTGTTGGGTAGGGACCATCTCTATATGTTGCCGACTTGTACTTCCCAAGCACTTAGTACAGTGCTGTGCACACAGTAAGCGCTCAATAAATACGATTGAATGAATGTCTGTGAGTTAATGTAAGCTTGCTCACTCTGGCCTGGGGATTAGGTAGACCTGCTCACACTATGCTTTGGATTGATTAATCAGAAAGTTAGTCATCCTAGAATTGGATGTACCTTGGATTGGGTCAAGGTTTTTGACTGACTTTGGGCCTTGGTTTTGCCGTGAGACAGGGACCCACTGGTGGGCCTGGTCAGTGATGTGAGGGAAATAATAGGGTGAACCCTCTGCCCCTCATCATGGGAGACTTCCTTTAAAGTCAACCTACTCACTATTCTTCGCTCTTGACCTCTTGCTAATACCCTCCCGTCTGCCCGGAACTCTCTCCCATTTCACATCCTGGCAGATCTCTACTCTTGCCGTTTTCGAAGCCATGCTAAAATCCCATATCTTCCAAAAACCCCTCCCTGACTCATTCTGTCATCTCCCTATTCCCCTTATTGTGTCACCTATGCCCTTGAGTCTGTACCCCCTAAGCACCCCACCCCACAGAACTTTATACTCAGCTGTATAAGGGGATTATACTTTGTCTCCCTTATTTATTTTAGCCTCCACCTCCCGCACTAGATGTAGATGAAGTGCAAAAAGCATGATAAAAGAAAGTGCCTGAGATCAGTAACTTGTCTGATTATGTTTCGTCACATTTTTCATTATCTGTTGCTTTCCCTTTCCTCGTTGTTTTTCCTCCAGTCCCTCCGTGTTTATAGATTGTTGGTCCCACCCCTTAGAATTTCCATTCTCCTGATTGAGTATTCGTCGCTCCTTATATTCCAAATATATAAATGGCACTGAGCTCTGAAATAGGTAGAGTTGCTTTGCGCCCCTCCTGGGAGTTTGCACTGAGCCACCGGGGCTGTGAATATGTTGTGGATTGGTAAAGTACTGCTGCAGTTGCAGGAAGAATACAAGCTCTGGGCTCCTGAAGAATCTTGGTGTTCTGGCTCAGTCAGTGACCCCACCTGGTTTGATTGTAATAGGATTATATTGTTCAAAGTTGTGTTACTGCTGCCCTGTCTGCGGTTAATGTCATTGCCAGCAAAGATCTGGGGGAAATACAGTCCGTCCTCCTTATACCATGGGGGTTATATTCTATGTTAAGCCCTGAGCAGTTATGCGATCTATGAGCTATGACAGACCATAACTCTCCCCACTTTCAATTCCCTTACTCCCACTCCCTTCTGCATCGTCGCCTGCATTTGGATCTGTACCATTTAAGTGCTTGATATTCACCCCACCCTCAGCCCCAAAGCATTTGTGTGCATAGCTGTAATTTACTGTAATGTCTGTCTCCCCCTCACCTGTAAGCTCCCTGTGGGCAGGGAGCATGTCTACTGACATGTTACGCTCCGGGCATGTTACTCCCCTCCTCAAAAATCTCCAGGGCTACCAATCAACCTATGCATCAGGCAAAAATTCCTCGCTCTTGGCTTCAAGGCTGTCCATCACCTCGCCCCCTCCTACCTCACCTCCCTTCTCTCCTTCTCCAGCCCACCCCGCACCCTCCGCTCCTCTGCCGCTAATCTCCTCCCCGTGCCTCGTTCTCGCCTGTCCCGCCATCGACCCCCGGCCCACATCATCCCCCGGGCCTGGAATGCCCTCCCTCCGCACATCCGCCAAGCTAGCTCTCTTCCTCCCTTCAAAGCCCTACCGAGAGCTCACCTCCTCCAGGAGGCCTTCCCAGACTGAGCCCCCATTCCTCTCCCCCTCCCCATCCCCCCCGCCCTACCTCCTTCCCCTCCCCACAGCACCTGTATATATGATTGTACAGATTTATCACTCTATTTTACTTGTACATATTTACTATTCTATTTATTTTATTTTGTGAATATGTTTTGTTTCGTTGCCTGTCTCCCCCTTCTAGACTGTGAGCCCGCTGTTGGGTAGGGACCATCTCTATATGTTGCCAACTTGTACTTCCCAAGCGCTTAGTACAGTGCTCTGCACACAGTAAGCGCTCAATAAATACGATTGAATGAATGACTCCCTTGTATTGGACTCTCCAAGCACTTAGTGCAGTGCTTTGCCCACAGAAAGCACTCACTCAATACATGTCATTGAATGATAGCCATATTTAGTGAGTGCTTACTATGTGCAGAGCGTTGTTCTCAGCTCTTAGGAGAGTACAGTAGAGTTAGTAAACATGAGCTCTGCCCTCACGGAGTATAGTCAAGTGGGAGGAAGCAGTGAAGTATAAAGATTTGTATGTAAGTCGATCAAGCATGGAGGCCGAGGCAGGTGTGGAAATGTGTATCCAAGTGCTTAAAGAACTGTGTGTTCATGAAAACTCAAGTTGTATTCATTCTTTGGGTGACACCACGCAAATGCACAAAACTATCTTCTGATATAAACATGTCAAATCCAGACAGCTAGATTGTTCAGAAAACCTTTCCCTGGTTTTGCATCAACAGTCTCCTGATGAGCAGGTCTCCTAAACAATTTTTCTTGGTAATCCATCTCAATCCAGTGCTTTAATCCCAGCTCTGCTATTCGTCTGCTCTGGGACATGGGGCAAGTCATTTTCACATGTCTGTACCTCAGTTACCTCAGCTGTGAAGTGGGGATTAAGATTGTGAGGCCCATGTGGGACAGGGAGTGTATGAAATCCAGTTTGCTTGTATCCACCAGCACTCTGAACAGTGCCTGGCCCATAGTAAGCACTAACAAATGCCACTATTATTATTCTTAACCTTACCTTTTGAACTGTAATTAGCTGTCTATGCCTCATGGCGTCTAATCATTTAAGATCATCGAAAATGCAGGTAATTTTAAAATTACCTAACATCACCTTTTGTAAATTTGATGTAACAATGCTTTAAAATTATATTTTCATTTAAAACTTCTTCACGTTTGGGGGCAGGTAGTATAATAATTATGGTATTTGTTAAGCACTTACTATATAATAATAATAATAATGGTATTTGTTAAGCGCTTACTATGTGCCAAGCACTGTTCTAAGCACTGGGATATGTACATATCTATTCTATTTATTTTATATTGTTAGTATGTTTGGTTTTGTTCTCTGTCTCCCCCTTTTAGACTGTGAGCCCTCTGTTGGGTAGGGACCGTCTCTGTATGTTGCCAACTTGTACTTCCCAAGTGCTTAGTACAGTGCTCTGCACACAGTAAGCGCTCAATAAATACGATTGATGATGGGATAGATACAAGGTTATCAGGTTGTCCCACGTGGGGCTGACAGTCTTAATCCCCCCTTTAGAGATGAGGTAACTGAGTCCAGAGAAGGGAAGTGACTTGCCCAGAGTCACACGGCTGACAAGTGGCGGAGCCGGGATTAAAACCCCCGACCTCTGACTCCCAAGCCTGTGCTCTTTCCACTAAACCACGCTGCCTCCCCCAGCCACGCTGCTTCCCCTATGCCAAGCATTGCCAAGTCTTAGTATATCATCATCAATCGTATTTATTGAGCGCTTACTATGTGCAGAGCACTGTACTAAGCGCTTGGAAAGTACAAAGTGGCAACATATAGAGACAGTCCCTACCCAACCAAGTACTGCACTAAATGCTGGGGTAGATACAGTATATGCAGATCAGACACAGCCCCTTTCACAACTGGGGCTCACAGTAGGCAGGAAAACAGGTATTGAATCCCTGTTGTACAGGTGAGGAAACTGAGGCACAAAAAAGTCAAGTGTCTTCGTAGTCAAACAACAGGCAAGTGGCAGACCTGGAATTAGAACTCAGGCCCTCTGAATACTAGGCCTTGTACGACTACTGTACAACTGCTACTGTTTTGACAGGCTAATATAGGCATTCATTGTGTTTATTTCAAGAAGAAATAATTGATTGTCCTGTATGGATTTTTTCCTGTAGCCTGGATCGTATCTGTACCACAACTTATTTGTCCTTTTTTTTTTTTTTTTAAAGCCTTGCAGTTAGAGAATTCCTATGTTTGGATGATCCACCAGGTCCATTTGATAGCCTAGAAGAGAGCAGGGTAAGTGCTGTATTTTATATCACATAAAAGGAACAAATGCAGGACAATAATCCCCTTGTTTCTAGAGCTGCTTAAAATGTCCCTGCTGAAAAGAATACAGTGTTATGATTTGAGACTCTGCGTATTGTGTTACTGAAAATGTAAGTACCCATTTTCACCCCACCCTCAGAATTTATATGCATATTCTTATACTCTGCCATTTTCCCTAACTGTAATTTATTTTAATCTCTGTCTCCCCCTCTATTCTGTAAATTGCTTGTGGGTAAAGATCATGTCTATCAACTCTGTGGTACTGTACTCTCCCAAGCGCTTAGTACAGTGCTCTGCATTTAGTAAGTGCTCAATGAATACCATTGTTGATGAGAATGTGAAACTAGAGATAAATGTGAAATGTACACCATTAGAATATTAATGTAGTCAAAAAATGAAAAAGACTTAATTTTGGTATCACCCTTTGTCTTTACTCTTGAAAAAGGTTAAATAACTTGTGCATTTACATTATACCTCATATTTAGAGTAACTTTTATTTTCATGTGCTGAATTTTCTTTATTATGATAGAGCCTAGAACACAATAGCATATGAGGTGTTTTTGTGGAGAGACTGGTGAGGTGAGCTTTGGTGAATGCACCTTTCGCAGGGCGTGACTCAGATTTTGGTAGAACAACTTTAAATGACATCCGAAGTGGCAAACCTCTTACTTGGAACGATTGAGTAGATTCACCAGGCATATTTAGTAAAAGATTTGTGGAATGAATTGCACACCAGAATGGCACAGACACCAAGTGTGTGTGATGTTAAATATTAGAAAAGACACTTGGATGGTAATACATTCAATGAATGTGTTTTCGTTCCCCTACTAAACTATGCCAATGTCCACTAGGTATCATGGTCAGTTTGTATAACTTAATAGCCTGTTGTTTTGTAGTTAAAAATTGAGCTTGGTGTATTTTCTATATTTCTAATATCTTTAAGAAGAGTGGGAGTCATCAGTAGGCACTGTACTCTGGGGGATCAGTTCACAATTCTGTACAGCCCCTGCCAAAGCTTCCCTTCCCACTCCAGTCGTAAAACTGTGGAGTGGGGCCATATCGATGAGGCTGAAGTCCTTAAAGCCCTTTTCCTTCCTTCCTGCTCTCCCAATCAATGGTATCTATTGAGTACTGAACACTGTACTAAGTGCTTGGGAGAGTACAGTACAATAAAGTTGGTAGACATGATCCTTGCCCACAAGGAGCGTATAGAATAGAGGGGGGAAAACAGAATAAATTACAGTTAGGGGAAAATGGCAGAGTATCAGAATATTCATGCATTCATTCAATCGTATTTTTTGAGCGCTTACGGTGTGCAGAGCACTGTACTAAGCACTTGGGAAGTACAAGTTGGCAACATATAAAGACGGTCCCTACCCAACAACGGGCTATGTTACATAAGTGTTGAGGGTGGTGCGGACATCAGGTGCTTAAGGAGTACAGATCCAAGTGCATAGGCATTGCAGAAGGGAGAGGGAGTAGGAGAAAAGAGGGCTTAGTGCAAGGAAGGTGTTTTGGAAGAGATGTGAGTTTTAGTAAGGCTTTGAAGGTGGGGAGAGTGGATACGAAGTGGGAGGGAGTCTCGGATCCAAGGGAGGATGTGGGCAACAGTTGGCGGGCAGTGAGAAAGACAAGCTCGAGGTACAGTGAGTAGTTGGGCACTGGAGAAATGAAGCGTGCAAATTGTGTTGATAGATCAGCAAGATAAGGTAGGTGGGGGAGAGCTGAGTGAGTGCCTTAAAGCTGATAATAAAGAGTTTCCATTTGAGTCAGAGGTGGATGGGCAGTCATTGGCGATTTCTGAGGAGTGGGGAGATACGGACTGAACAGTTTTTCAGAAAAATGACCCCGGGCAGCAAAGTGAAGTTTGGACTGGCGAGGGGGAGACAAGAGGCAGGAAGGTCAGTGAGTGGGCAGGTCAGGATACAATAAATGCTTGGATTAATGAGGTAGCCATTTGGATGGAGAGAAAAGAGCAGATTCCAGAGATGATGTATTTTGGTATTTATTAAAAACTTTCGGTGTGTCAAAGCTCTGCTGAGTGGGGTAGATCGAAAACAGTTGAATCAGACACAGTTCCTGTCCCACACGGGGCTGAAAATCTGAGGGAAGAAGAGGATTTTACAGACTGAGAAACTGAAACACAGAGAAGTGACTTGTCCATGGCACCGCAACATACTGTTGACAGAGCTGGGATTAGAACCCTGGTCTCCTAACTCCAGAATCATGCTCTTTTCCTTAGGCTATGCTGCCTCTATCTTTATCTTATTTTGCCTGCTATACTGTGCTTTAAAATACCCCCGAGAGTTTGCATTATAATTTGAGGACTGATTTAGTTCACGCTTCCCCCCCCTTTCAGTTAAATATTAGATAAGGGTATCTGATTATCATTAGATATCATGATGGGTCAACTCCATGGGGATTTTGTGAGAATAAACTTGTGATCACTGCTCTAGTATTGGAAAAATTGTTCCTTGAGCAAGTTTAAAGTCAGGTTATCCTCCCCGATACTTGACTTCGTAGTTATGATCACCAGTTTATTTCCAGTAGTCTGTTTAAATTTTCTATACTGTAGTGAGTTTAAAGCACATCAGATGGAAATTCTCAAGGAGTCTATAGGTGCCGGTTCTTTTGTTGGGAGTGTGGTGGGTAAGAAACAATCCCCTGACCAGATTCTATGAAAAACTGTATCTGGGACAGCAGCTCCCTTGGGCTCACTGGCTAGGATCGGTGCTGTGCAGTAGTAATCCCCTGGGATGGAATACTTTGTAGCAAAAGTCTTGTGGGGGAGGTGGGGAGGGAAGACAAGAGAGAGAGAGAGATTTTAGCTCTCAAGAGAGCACTTGAGTCTTGAGAGGACATAACTGCCAAGTCTGTTTGCCTGCAAAGCCAAAGAACCTAGTGGGCTTGGCCACAAACGTTCCTGATACTTCAGGGTCTAGCCAAAGAGCAGTGGTGCAGCCATGAGCCAAGGAATTTACGAATGCCTCGGATTTGTCCATTGTAAAAATGTTTGCAATGTCTTTCAAGTACCCTAGTTCTCCTCTCACCTCGGGGGAGTACATTCTTGACAAAGCCCCTATTAAAGAAAACTCACAGCGTGTGCATGTCTCACTACACCAGGCAGATGCTCACACCCATTCCTCCCAGCATTGCGTTATGTTCTGTCCAGGCTCAGGTTGTTGGGAGAACACCCCATAATTCCCTAAGAGCAGTCTATCCAAACATGCTTTGTTGGAAGAAATGAATGCGTTCAAAAGAAAGCAAGAATTGAAAATAGAAAGGAGTTCATTAAAAGAACATATTTTAAGTAGTATTTTGTTTCAGGAACCAAATGTTTTCTTTGAAATAATGAATAGAGGGTGCTCTGAAACACTAGAGTGTGCTTTTTAAATGGTATCTTGGGGGGTGTTATGTTCAAGTCTTGGTTCGAGTCATCCTGGAAGACTAGACTTGTTATCTCAGGAGAGTTTGGGGCTGTAATGCTGACCCTAATGCATCTTATGACCCCCATCCTGGGACACATATGGGCGATGTTTGAGGGAGAGCAGCAGTGTATCAGTAATTCCAAAAGCATCATTGATCATATATGGTGCGCTTAATTCCCAGCTCAACATCATCATCATCATCATCAATCGTATTTATTGAGCGCTTACTATGTGCAGAGCACTGTACTAAGCGCTTGGGAAGTACAAATTGGCAACATGTAGAGACAGTCCCTACCCAACAGTGGGCTCACAGTCTAAAAGGGGGAGACAGAGAACAAAACCAAACATACTAACAAAATAAAATAAATAGAATAGATATGTACAAATAAAATAGAGTAATAAATATGTACAAACATATGTACATATATACAGGTGCTGTGGGGAGGGGAAGGAGGTAAGAAGGGGGGGATGGAGAGGGGGACGAGGGGGAGAGGAAGGAAGGGACCAACACCAAATAACACAGTCAAGTTTCCCATATTTGCATAGTATGTTTCCCTACAACTTCACCAATTCATGGGCTTTTCCAAACTACTGCAATGGCTTACTCATGTCTTTCAAAATCCTGATGGGAAAAATTAAATAATTTCCATTTGCTCTGTTCTTTAGGCTTTTTGTGAAACCCTCGAAGAAACTAACTATCGTTTGCAAAAGGAACTACTTGAAAAGCAAAGGGAAGTGGAATCCCTGAAGAAATTACTGAATGAAAAACAACTTCACATAGATACTATGGAGAACAGAATGAGGTAGGTCATGACTCTTTGAAGCTTTTCTGTTTTGCCTTAACTGATTGATCTAGTCACCCTAAACAAACTTCCCCTGTAATGATTAATGTCATGTATGCTCTTAGGAGACAAAGAAAGATGAATGTCTGATTCTGTAAATCTTACTTTCATTTGATTATTCACATTATTCTCTATTTGTACTACATGTTTGACTTTTGAAGAAGCGTAAAAGCTTTTGTAGTTAGTTATCACGGTAATTAATCTGGAATTAAACTATTTGATGTTTTGCACAAGCCCACATTATAGGACTATTCTGAACCTTGCAAGTTTTTCTCCATAAGATGAATTAATGAATACACTTTTCATGTGTATTCACACTTTTAGACTGTGAGCCCACTGTTGGGTAGGGACTGTCTCTATGTGTTGCCAATTTGTACTTCCCAAGCGCTTAGTACAGTGCTCTGCACATAGTAAGCGCTCAATAAATACGATTGATTGATTGATTGATTGATTGAATAGCTCCCTCCCTGATGATGATGGTATTTGTTAAGCATTAACTATGTGTCAACTGTGCTGTGGTAGATACAGGCTAATCAGGTTGGACATAGTCCCTGTCCCCCATGGGGCTCACAGTCTTAATCCCCATTTGACAGATGAGGTAACTGAGGCCCAGGGAAGTGAAGTGACTTGCCTGAAGTCACACAGCAGACAAGCGGCAGAGCTGGGACTAGAACTCAGGTTCTTCTGACTCCCCAGGTCCATGCTCGAGGCCATGCTACTCCCTGTACCCCCTCCCCCTCTTTCATTCTACTTGACTTCATTATGCAGTGTTTGAGTAGAACCATCTTACATGTAGACCTTTCAGAAATTTATAGGTAATGCAACAAATAATAGATATAAAAAATCAAAGGTTACCATGACATGCCTTAATTTAGTGCTTTACCCACCCTGATGCTGAAGCAGGCATCCCATGTATATACAGGATAATCAGGCTGGACCCAGCCCCTGTTCCTCATTGGACTCAGTCTAAGTAGGAGAGAGACCTTGTATTTAATCTTCATTTTACAGATAAAGAAACAGGCATAGAGAAGTTAAATGACTTGCCCAAGGTCACAGACCAGGTAAGTAGTAGAACTGGGATTAGAATCCAGGTCTTCTGACCCCTGGGCATATGCTCTTTCCATTAGGCCACAGTACTTCCACCACTGATCTACAGTATAAACTTGGGCAAATCACTTCAGGCCCATTTTACAGGGGGTACAACTGAAGCACAGAGAGGGGCTGTCTTTGGCCCCCTCTTCCTCACAGGGATAAGAGGTAAATGAAAGGTTATCTGAACGAAGATTTGATTTATTAGGAGGAGATACTTAATAAATCCCAAGATGTATTTTCTTCACCCCTCATATTAAACTCAGTAGATCATTAGCTCATAGTTTTGACTCCCACTCACACTGCTCTTGCAGTAATTTATGAATAGATTGCATTTCTGAACTAATAGTACAGACCAGCCAGACTCCAATGTGGCTAACCACCATTTGGCGTACGTAATAGTACTGCTAGAAACCCATAGGGTTTTCACTGTATTTATTCCTGGACTGAGGTGGACCGTCCTTGTCCCCAGCAGGACCATTTCTTGTAATGCCATAAGGAGGAAAGGGTTTAATGTGCACCAACTTGGAGTCAGTAGCCCTGCAGGTGATTTTCCCAAATTTCTCTTGTTCTATGCATTTTCTGCAGCTTCCCATTTCCCGCACCAAACATCCACATACACCATCTCTCTTGTGCTCTGAGCCCTCTATCGTGCCCTTGCCTCGCAACAAGAGACAATGGTGAAGGATGCAGAGGGCCTGGGTTCTTATCCCTGCTCTGCCACTTGTCTGCCGTGTGACCTTGGACAAGTCACTTCACTTCTCTATGCCTCAGTTACCTCATCTGTAAAAGGGGAATTAAAACCGTGAGCTCCATGGGGGACACGGACTGTGTCCAACTTGAATTATCTTGTACCTACCCCACCACACAATACAGTGTCTGGCACATGGTAAGCGCTTAACAAATACTTAGAAAAACAAAAAAGTAAGGAACCTTAGATTCCCAGAGCCATCAGACAGGCAACCTCTCTTTAGGCCCTCAGAAATTGCAAAGAAGATAGAACAGACTTCTTGCCTTGTTCTCCCAGTGAGATGAAAATGTCACACAGTTCAGCAGCTGGCAATATATCCAATTCTGAATGGACAGTACAAGCAATACTGTAGGTACCAGCAGTTATTCACTTATTTATTGAACACATGTACGTCTGGGGCACTGTACTAAACATTGAGCAAAGATACAAGGAGGATAATTTGCTCAGACACTGCCCCTGGACCCCAGGGGGCTCGCAGTGTTAGACTAATGATGATCACACAGGCAAAAAAAAAAACAAAGTTGGGCAAAACAGAGTAAGAAAACAAGGTAAAAAATAAGAGCTGTGATACACTGACAGGTATATAGGGCAATTTATAGGTTTCTCACCACCCCAGAATCCAAGAGTTGCAACCTTCCAGCTGTTGGGATGGCGTCCCCACAGCTGCCTTTCTGCCAGCCTTGCTGGAGCAGGACCTTAAGGTGCCAGAGGGCAGTGGCATCTCCTGCACCCACCGTGGCGCTCAGCTACTGTTCTCTAAGGAGAAAAATGGGTGACAGCGAGGCGGATTGCAGAGATTGCACATGCTTCCATTGGTGCTGATGTCCTCAGACTCCAGCTGGCCACTCAGTCCATTTGGTTGGCAAGACTGATGGATCCCTATACCAACCGAGCTGGTCACGTTCAGGATACCCTGTCTACTTCAGTTACTTGAGTCGTTTGCCATGTATCTTTTTTGGAGAGCTGCTTTTGATGATCGACCTGTTGTTCTTATAGGTTTTTATCTATAGAACCTATGGGCACACTTAGGATTTCAGGAGGCAGTGAGTGCTTCAGAGGTGTGGAGTCCCCTTCAGTGGAAGCCGGTCGTAGTACTCTGGATGAAGTAAACAGGTAGGAAAATTAAAGATAACTTAATATTGTTTCTATGAATTTTAAACTGTTTCTCTCAGGAGAATTGTATAGTTTTAATCAGGGATTAGTACCCCGAGGACTGAAAGATTCAGGGAGGGAGGAAGGCCAAGATCTCCATTATGTGGGCTGCAGTTCTCCTGTCCTCTTCATTAACAATATTGATTGAACATTTGTGAACAGAGATCCATACAGGATATTTCCAGGCAGTTCTGAAAGACACACATTCCAGCCTCTTGAAGGGTTTACAGTGTAAAATTAAGGATTGAGGGTGGGCATAAATCTACAGAAGAGTAAAGGCAAGTGATATAGATATTATACAGTAGGTCATGACTGGGGTTGGGGATCAATCAAGAAGGGCTTTGAAGAATAGGTTTTGTTAAGGGCTTTAAGGAGGAAAGTGACATGATTCAGAGTGGCAGAAGCTGAATGGAGTGAGAGTTAAAAGCCGGGGAGGAAAGGCGAATGGCAGCGGGTCAGAAACAGGAGAATCGATGTTGTGCTCTAACCAGTGTTTTAGAGAGATGATGTGTGCAGTGGATTTAAGAAGGGCTTAAGTTGAGGTGGAGAGAGCCTGAGAGTAGGAAGAACAGGAAGGAGGCTGTTACAGTAGACCAACCAGATGAGTGTGTAACAAGGTAGAAAGGATGGGACAGATCCATGAAAAACTGTAGGGAAGTGGCAGAACGTTTTGAGAGAGGGAATGATAACATGAAGATAAGGAAGAGGGAAAAACAACAGTTTAGGAGGGAAGTTGGTGGGCCATTCAGGTGGAGATGACTTATTCAGTCCCTTCCTCATATTATGCTCTTAAAATGTACACCTAGTTCAATGCTTTGTGCATAGAAGGTACTCCATGAATACCATTGATTGATAGGATTCAAAAGCAGGAGGAAATACAAATTGTAGAGCAGATGAAGTCAGGCCAAGATTGGGAGATGACATTTTGGGCCAAATGCAGCCCATGACCCACAGGTTTCCTCATCCATTAACAAAGTGGAGAGCGCACAGGGGAGATTATTTGATCTATTCCCCCTATGAGGTGTACACCAAAAGTACCCTGACATACATTCAAGGCCTGGAGAACAAACCAAAAGCAAATGACAGAAATTACAGCCTGTGGAATTTAGGATAAGATTGTTAAACACTTGAATGGATTCTTACAGAAGATTGCTCTTCTGAAACGCTTTAAACATGTGTTAACTCTTCTATAGCTTGACTGGTGCTCCTGACTAAATTCGTAAGTCACTCAACAGCTTCATGCCTCAGTTTCCCTATTTGAAAAAAGGGTTTGAGTATTTGGCCCGAGTCTGTGACGATAGGTTATACACTGAAAAGTCTGGTGAGCTCAGTAGGAAGTGTGCTATTTATTGTTCCAAGAAAATATGAATACCCTATGGGCAACTTACTAAGTAGCAATTGATTAAAAGTCAGAAGAGAGAAATTGTCTTGGTGGTAAGGATAGTTAAGAACTCATTGTACACTGCTAAATGGTGTGCACAAAAGTTGGTTTTACCTCAGAGTGCCTAAAGTTGATCCAGGGAATGGCTTACTTGTCTGGCAGTATCTGATTTACCATTTCTGGGGAAATATAACAGTTACATATGCAGGAATGAGAGACTGAAGTTCTTTCATGTGTGGTTAATAACTTTTGTTCTTTTCATTCAATCGTATTTATTGAGCGCTTACTGTGTGCAGAGCACTGTACTAAGCGCTTGGGAAGTCCAAGTTGGCAACTTATAGAGACGGTCCCTACCCAACAACGGACTCACAGTCTAGAAGCGGGGGACAGGCAACAAAACGAAATATATTAACAAAATAAAATAAATAGAATAGCAAATACGTACAAGTAGAATAGAGTAATAAACCTGTACAAACATATATACAGGTGCTGTGGGGAGGGGATGGGGAGGGGGAGAGGAAGGAGGGGGCTCAGTCTGGGAAGGCCTCCTGGAGGAGGTGAGCTCTCAGTAGGGCTTTGAAGGGAATCATAGTTCTTTTTAGGGGGAGGTGTGGAGAAAGGTTAAGTTTTGTTAATCAAGCGTGTTTGTTGAAAAACATATCCATCCCTTCTTTCAGCTCTGGCAAGAAAATTGACATCGCAGACTGGAATGCCTGTGAGTCCCAAACCTCTGTACCAGAGGTGGAAGTAGCTGAAGTGGCATATACTGTCGAAGAACAGTAATACAGCAGTAGCTACCACCATTGAGGTTTCAGTGGGTTTGGAATGGACTATACGTGGTGGTAAATGTCCTCTTCACACAGGATAGGAGCTATAAAGCATTTAAGGCAAGTTGAAGAATGCACATGTGACTGTTTACAGAAACCAACTTAAATTATTGGCATAGAAAAGGGGTTCCGTGCTGCTCTGTTTTACCCGGCCTTAAAAAATGAACATTTTCAGCAGTGTAACTAGGAATAGATTCTGAAATAGAAATTAAGGATGGGAGGGTTGTGTTCTTGCAAAGCCTCACGTTCAGGAAGGCTGGTGCTGTGATGCTCAGCCACTGCAGCACCTCGCTCAGGCACACAAGCAGCTTTGTCAGTAATGCTGCAGGTTGAGCCCAAGCAGGACTGGTGGTCTCAGAGTAACCTTCCCTGCTTCCTGGCTCACGTCCTAGCCAAACTGCATACTGAAAACAGACGGCATGGCAGAACTGAGTTCTGAAAGCTTTATGCTACAGCTGTAATAACCAATCACACTAGGTGGGTCAAATGGAAGGATATGGTGATGCTTTTCTGTATTTAAAGCATGCTTATATATACACCTGTCTAAGTTTAGATCCAGGTTATCTTTACTGCAAAGACCGAGTCTTCTTTTCATAATTGGTTACTGGTCACTTCTAAAACCCAAAAATGAAAATGGCTTCTGGAATTTTATTCCAAAAGAAAGGGAAATATTCAGTATAGATGTAAAGTGTTTGACAAGAGTTATAACTGGGTCTGGTGTATGTTTCTCAAATTTAGAAAAATTCCTGGGTATGCAGTAGCATTAAAGGCCCTCCCCCTCAAGTCTGTGATCTGTGTAATTCTTTTACATGTGATATTTGCTTTCAGATCATTTAAACTCTTGAGTAAGCAAAATCTGCCTGTACCCAAAACACTACCTCTTACTTTGCTAATTCAGACAGTCTGTTGAGAATTTATTCTAGATGTGTAGATTGTAATTCACTGAAAAACAGTAAAAAAAAAAAAGCCATACTCTACTTCAGAGTTGATAACTAGGTGGAATTTAGTTACATTTTTGTTTCAAAAGAGGCATGAAGGTATTACTCCAATGCTATAGCCTGTTTTTCAAAAATGTATTTAGCCAGGTGATGCACTTTATAAATCTCGTGCCAAGTTTAATTGGCAGTTTGTTTAGTGAGTGGAGTTATGTGGAAAAGGATTATATAGTGCCTTTTATATTTTACTTATTACAGAAGCCTCGCGGTTCTGTGGATCAGCTTTATGGTACCTATTCCAATGTATTTCTAGCTTTGCACTTAGTTACTGCAAGTGCCTTGCTTGGTTTGTGAAAGAAACTTGGTTTTTTTTTTTCCGTTCCTACTACTTTGCTTGTTACTGTGATAATACAGTTTAGCCATGCTGATGTTTTTAAAGCTTACTTTGTATCTGGGGCTGATTGAGGAACTGAATGACATTTTTTGAGGAAATAAAGCCATGGACATTGTTTAGTTTTTGGTTTTTCTTACCTTGGTATGTTGCTGTGGATTGCCCGCTAAAATTCTGTGCTTCTCGTGTTTCCCCTCAATAGTAGAACAGTCAGCTTTTACTCTAAAATCTATTCTCCTTTTAACCTGTAATACCAAAAATATGAGTCTTTGTGAAAACAAATTGCTACATTCCCACTTAGAGGACATCTCAGAAAGAAACATTTACTGGGCTTGTACTAAGAAGAAAATCAAAAAAGCTGGTCATCTGCCTTTCACTGGTTGCAGGAGAGTCAAGAAAGGGGATATAACAAAGGTGAGAGAATTTTCAGTCACCTAAAATGCAGTGCTTTTTGCCAAATCCATGTAATTATTTGCATCTTTAAAAGCAAGGTGAGACTGCATTTCCTCTTTTTGCCGCCTTAAAATGCCCCATATAAAGTTTGCTAGGAACCAGGTTTCTGGGCCAGCTCACTAGACAAACCACTATTGTTTTGTTTAGAATTTTTCCATTTTGCCTACGGTGTCATTTTTTTTTTTCAACTGGTTCTGTGTACTTGCTAAATTCCTATTTTCCACCCAGCAGTAGACATTTTACGAAGCATTTAAATGTGTGGGGTTGGGCTGGTGACTTACCTGTGTTTCTTCCTCTAAGGATTATAGGATCATCATTATTGTAAACGAAATGAAATTTTAGTGCCGCACCTCAAAGATGTAGAGGGAGTACCTATTAGATTTCCTGTTATGCTTGATGTTGTTGATACATTTTAAATCTTGATCAGTGCAGTGCACTTCCCAATATTAATAAAGAAGTTTTATGAAGTTTAAAATATGGGTTTGTGGATGAGTTCTTGTAATTGGCATCTTCCTGAGAACTCAGAGCAATATGTAATACTTGTTGATATGTGATTGTCCAAATCCACCTGTTGCCATACCTTGTCATTTGAGAGGCTTTCAAGACTTGGAAACCGAGGTTGGGAATGTATGGATTTCTGAAAACCAACCTCCTCCCCCAAACGTTCAAACTGCCTTTGGCACAGGATCCCTTTCCTAGAATATTAGAGAAGAGGATTTTAGTCTCCAGTTGGAATTAAGTATATCCTATGAAAAATAAACTGAAGCACCGTGAAAGGGGTTACTTTCACTCAGAGTTTTCACTGGTTTAACTCCTCTTTTCCTCAATCTAATCTTGAAAAGCTCATCTATTTCTATTCCCATTCTGGTGACGTGTTCCCTTTTGAAAACCTTCACACCGTATCACACTCTCGGGAAAAGTCGTTAGCACTTAGTCTGTTTTCCGTGTCCTCACCACAATGCTTGGAGGAAAGGCCTTTGGGATTGGACTGGCAACAGGTGATATTAGAAACACCTGCTACTGACAAATCCCAGAATACCTCAATTTCCAGTAAGTAGGAGGTTGGGGAAAAAGAAAAAGCAGAAAATTGGCAATGGATCACCATCTGAAAAGCATTGCTAGTTAGCCAACTGGTGATATTTCAGTTCCTTGTGATAAAATGTCCCCTTGCAATGACAGATAAGCCTCAATCCTGAGCCTTCAGGACCAAGGATCTGGGCAGAGGGGTTGATTCTAGAGCTAGTGGCTTGTGCAGCACCACAAGCATACTGTCATTCCTGCCAGTATATTTTTTTTTTACCCTTACTAAAGACCCTCAAGCCCAAAAGACTGTCTGTCCAGTCCTAAAGGAAATGTTGAACCAGACTGCATGCTCTAAAAGGTAGGAGGCTTGTGTGGGTCTCAGAGCACTCAGCCACGAGGAAACCTTGAGGAAGCCACAACTTGTTCACTCTCTTCCCTTCTTTACCTCAAACCAAAACACCTATATTTAGAGTTGTTCTGTTTGTAAGTACTACTTAATGGTTATTTCATGTAGCTTGAAAAAAGATCAGTTCTAAAGTAGGAAATGCCCTACTTAAGTACAATTGCTGGGGGGGAAGTTAGCTTCCAGGACTAATTCAATCATATTTATTGAGCGCTTACTTTGTGCAGAGCACTGTACTAAGCGCTTGGGAAGTACAAGTTGGCAACATATAGAGACGGTCCCTACCCAACAGCAGGCTCACAGTCTAGAAGACTAATGCAAAACCCAAAGACATCTAACAGTATAACTCCAAAAGGGGCCATTGTCTCATCTCTCTTGTTAATGAATGGAGCCTGTGACCCAGAAAAAAAGGTTATGGTAAGTCACTGAAATACAGTCATAGGCCCAGGTGCTCATTTGGATAATTGGTGTTCTTAAGTGTGAGCAATTCATTGTCCCTAGAGTTTGATGTGTTTTTTCCTTCCCTTCAAGTGAAGAACTAGATTTCAATGTTCCTGTTCTCCATTTCAAGAAATGATCAACAGTATTCAATTTCTAAATTCAAACCCAGCTTTGACACTATGAAACTAACTCCCAGGGTGTGGACAGCTTACCTGAGGGCCAGGTGGAGTCACCAGGGTTGGTCGCATATCTTCTTATTTCTGAAAGGTTAAGGGCATTGGTTAGTGCACTTAACAGTCTTCTATTACAGTACCTCTCTGACTATAGCATACAGTAAGATATTCCTCCTCTGAGAATACAACTCTGGGTAATTTTGGTAAAAACAGAGCATCCCATCTGTAACACTGTTCATTGGGGGGGGGGGAAAAAAATTCCAATTTAACATTTTGACTTGCACTAATTGGCTTTGAAAACTGGCTTAAGTTTGAGGACTACTTGCAATACAGTTTGAATGCCAGCTGTGAACCCAAAATTCAGATAGGGTGGCTCCTGTCACAAGGAAGGGTCTGGAACTCAGAGGACCTGGGTTCTAATTCCAGCTCTGCCACCTGTCTGCTGTGTGACCTTGGGTAAGTCACTTACCTTCTCTGTGCCTCCGTTACCTCATCTATAAAATGGGTCCAACCTGATTATCTCGTATTTGCCCAGTGCCTAGCATATAAGAAGCACTTAAATACCATTAAAAAGAAATGTGACCACTAAGGAGCTCAACAAGCTGTGCAGCAGAGAGAAGAATAAAGCAGGCCACCATCCTCTACACCTCTCCCTCCACTCCCCGCAGCTTCCAGGGCATGGCTGGTGCTGAAGCGTGTCAGGCAAGCGACACCAGGAAGCAAGAAGTGAAAAGTCTGATCAAATCCATTCAAGTATGAAATTCCCTTTCTAAAACAGCTTTATTGGTTTTAGTGAGTATTCCCTATTAAAAGGAGTGGTTAAAACTGAACCCCTCATTCAAACAATCTGAAAATAGAAAACACTCTTCATGATCAAATTTCTCTGTGGGACTTTTTCCCCCTGGCTGATTCTCATCTTTCAACCACAAGAGAGACACAGTATTGAGCTATCCTCTCACAGTCTTTAAAAAACAATTACCTCAATAACTGCTTCCTTGGTGATGGTGTTTCTTCATTCTGTGTGGCAGATACTAAACATTCACCGTATTTCAGCACGCTGCTCCAAAGCCAGTGGTAATCTCAGAGCTTTTGTCTTGCCTATTCCAAGGGCAATAATAATTGTCAGGCAGTCGTATGTACTGTATACAGAGCACTGTAATAAACGGTTGGCAGAGTACAAACAGCCATAATCCCTGCCACAATGAGTTTACAGTCAAAATGAGGAGGCAGACATTAACAGAAATAAATCACTAATATGTACTTAAGTGCTGTGGGGCTGGGAGGGGAGATGAATAAAGGCAGCAGCAAGTCAGTGTGATGCAGAAGAGAGAAGAGGAAAGGAGGGCTTAATCAGGGAAGGCATCTTGGAAGAGATGGCTTTGAATAAGCCAATAAGGCTTTGAAATGGGGGAGAGCAATTGTCTGTCAGATGAGGAGGGAGGGTGTTCCAGGCCAGAGGCAGGTCGTGATAGTTAAGTGCTCACCTATTTCTCACTGAAGCCACTCTAAAAGTGCAAGCTACTGTCAGACTACTCCATAGGAGAGGTAGGTCCTAGGTGCCTTTCCTTTCCCCCGCAACTTCCAATTTAGGCTTTGCAGCATCCCACCCTTACAAATCCCTAGGCAGTAGGGGGAGGAACGTAGGGGCGGCATTCACTGGCAGGTTGTCAAGCTGGGCGTGGGCCCTTGGACTCAGCCTCTTGTGCTGCTCACGGTAAAAGGCTGTAAAACACCTCCCTCCACTTACCTTTTCTGTTGGCATCAGTTAAGTGCACTACTTAGAGGGTGGGACTTAAACCATCTACTGGCATGAGGAAGAACTAGAAAATTTAATCATCATCATCATCATCAATTGTATTTATTGAGCGCTTACTGTGTGCAGAGCACTGTACTAAGCGCTTGGGAAGTACAAGTCGGCAACATATAGAGACAGTCCCTACCCAACAGTGGGCTCACAGTCTAGAAGACGGGAGACAGAGAACAAAACCAAACATAGTAACAAAATTAAATAAATAGAATAGATATGTACAAGTAAGATAAATAGAGTAATAAATATCTACAAACATATATACATATATACAGGTGCTGTGGGGAAGGGAAGGAGGTAAGATGGGGGGATGGAGTGGGGGAGAGGAAGGAAGGGGCTCAGTGTGGGAAGGCCTCCTGGAGGAGGTGAGCTCTCAGTAGGGCCTTGAAGGGAGGACGAGAGCTAGCTTGGCGGAGGGGCAGAGAGAGGGCATTCCAGGCCCGGGGGTCGATGGCGGGACAGGCGATCAATCAATCGTATTTATTGGGCGCTTACTGTGTGCAGAGCACTGGACTAAGCGCTTGGGAAGTACAAGATCATCATCATCAATCGTATTTATTGAGCGCTCACTGTGTGCAGAGCACTGTACTAAGCGCTTGGGAAGTACAAATGGGCAACACACAGAGACAGTCCCAAAAGCTTATAATTGTTATGTACAATCTGTTAAGTACAATACTCACCTGTGCTGGGCAGCAGCAGCATGGGAGAGACTCGAGGGCAGAGACTCAGGTCCGCTGCGCAGAAGGAGGCAATGGTAAATCACTTCCATATTTTTACCATGAATACTCTCTGGATACACTACCAGAGTGGGTAGAGACTGTCTCCATATGTTGCCAACTTGTACTTCCCAAGCGCTTAGTACAGTGCTCTGCACACAGTAAGCACTCAATAAATACGATTGATGATGATGATGATGATTGCAGATGGACGTGGGGTGTTCTGGGAGAGACGTGTCCATGGCGTCGCTATGGGTCGGACACAACTCGACAGCATAAGACAACAACAACAAATACTAAGGAAAGTACAAAATACTAAAACAGAGAGATCTGTGAGCTTCAATTCAAAGCTGAACCCGTTGATGCTGAAGTTTTCTTGTGTACATATCTATTCTATTTATTTTATTTTGTTAATATGTTTGGTTTTGTTCTCTGTCTCCCCCTTCTAGACTGTGAGCCCACTGTTGGGTAGGGACTGTATATGTTGCCAACTTGTACTTCCCAAGCGCTTAGTACGGTGCTCTGCACACAGTAAGCGCTCAATAAATACGATTGGCTGAAAAAACATGGGTGACTGACAGGTTTGTGCAGATACAGTGGTTTTCTTACAGGTCTAACAGGAAAATAATCACCCACCTGGACAGCACCAAAGAGGGTCTGTACGGCAAACAGCTCAAGAAAATAACCAACCCACTATTTTCTTGCATGCACTGTTGCTAATGTCAGAAGCGCAATCTTGACCTGACCCAGGAATGGCAGTGCGGTTCTTGGCTGTACATTTTTCCTCAGCAATTGGAACAGAAAAGAAGGTTTATTCCTTTGAGTTGAAGAGACCCCAGCCACCTCCTGGGCCCCTCATGGACTCATTAAGCACCTCCTACGCCACCCCCATGCTTTCTGACTGGAGGAAAAAAAAAAAAACACAGAAAACAAAGTATGATGCTGCCTCCAATCAATCGTATTTATTGAGCATTTACTGTGTGCAGAGCACTGTACTAAGCGTTTGGGAAGTACAAGTTGGCAAAATATAGAGACAGTCCCTACCCAACAGTGGGCTCACAGTCTAAAAGTTCCACCAGGACACGTCATACATTTGAAAACAAGAAACAGACATACCATGAATTTAAATGAAAAATGCAGTCTCCCAGCCACATGGGAGAGGAGGATCAGCTCACAAGTAAAGAGACCCCTGGGAATGAATAAGAGTGACAAATGACCCTTAGGGAACTCGCACTTGCATCTCCTCTGGCCACTGTCTCCTACTAAGTTTGCCCCCACCCAAGAGTGGAACTTCTAGGGGCCCCGACAGCTATTTATCGGATTGTAGAACAAGCAGATTAAAATGGGGGCACGTTCCCTAATGGGAAATGCCCAGTCTGGTTCATGTTTCTGTACAAAATACAGTTTACATACTTAGAAGTCTAATTAATGAGCCCCAACTAATAATCAATAGCCCTTTAAAGGAGCTACTGCCAGTACTGTGCGCTCACTTCGCCTACAACAAGCACAAACCTCCACCTGCCGGGCAGAAGGTTTCTCAACACCAAGCATCTTTCTGGTAAAAAAAAATGTCATTCATTCGATCATATTTATTCTATCAATCGTATTTATTGAGCGCTTACTATGTGCAGAGCACTGTACTACGCGCTTGGGAAGTCCAAGTTGGCAACATACAGAGACAGTCCCTACCCAACAGTGGGCTCACAGTCTAGAAGGGGGAGACAGACAACAAAACCAAACATATTAACAAAATAAAATAGACTAGATATGTACACACATGTACCCATAGAAAACTTCAGCATCAATGGGTTCAGCTTTGAATTGAAGCTCACAGATCTCTCTATTTGTCTTAGTACTTCTGTACTTTCCTTAGTATTTGTTGTTGTTGCCTTATGCTGTCGAGTTGTGTCCGACCCATAGCGACGCCATGGACACGTCTCTCCCAGAACGCCCCACCTCCATCTGCAATCGTTCTGGTAAGTGTATCCAGAGAGTTTTCATGGTAAAAATACTGAATTGATTTACCATTGCCTCCTTCTGCGCAGCGAACCTGAGTCTCTGCCCTCGAGTCTCTCCCATGCCGCTGCTGCCCAGCACAGGTGGGTATTGTACTTAACAGATTGCACATAATTATAAGCTTTTGGTTTTTATGACTAAATTTTCTAGTTCTTCCTATTGAGCGCCTATTGTGTACAAAGTACTGAGCTTGGGAGAGTACAATACAACCATATCCCCTGCCCACAGCGAGCTTACAGCTAGACTCAGCCCTGATGAGACTACTGGAATTGCCTAGAATACTGGCTGACCCAATGAACTCTGCCTGAAGACATATGCTCCTGGGAATTTTACTTGCCTAAAATCAATCAATCGTATTTATTGAGCGCTTACTGTGTGCAGAGCACTGTACTAAGCGCTTGGGAAGTACAAGTTGGCAACACATAGAGACAGTCCCTACCCAACAGTGGGCTCACAGTCTAAAAGTATTATTTGAACCTGATACCTGCCACTGCATCCTCAGTGTTTTGCCACCGCCCTCTCCCTCATCCTATCATCATCATCAATCGTATTTATTGAGCGCTTACTATGTGCAGAGCACTGTACTAAGCGCTTGAGAAGTACAAACTGGCAACATATACAGTCCCTACCCAACAGTGGGCTCACAGTCTAAAAGTATTATTTGAACCTGATACCTGCCACCGCATCCTCAGTTTTTTGCCACTGCCCTCTCCCTCATCCTACGTGAGCAGCTACAGTTTCACTGCCCCAAGAAAGTTCACAAGCAAGTGTGGTGTGCTCTGCTTTGAAGGGATCAGGATTCCCCTTTAATCTATTTCCTTTTCAGCTGGTTTTTGTGACTCCAGTCACCTCCCCTTGCCAAAATCTATCTTATCTCACCAGGGGCATCACCACGCTGGATGCTCCAAACCCTCTGTTACAAAACCGTCTCCTGGTTCGTGTGGACACAATCACTACAACCCCCGGGAGGTGCAGAGCATCACTTGATGCACCCAACCACCTCCCAGAGCCTTTCCAGTTACCCACTGAGGTCACCAAATCTATACCATCGTGAAAGGTGAGCCCAGAGCCAAGTGAAATCATCGTTCTCCAAATCCCACAACAGGACGAGCTTACCCTGATGCTGCGGGGAGGACGGCCCAGTCGCCACGGGGCTGCCTGTGTGAAAGGGGTGCTGCCATGCTCTGTTCTCCTCCTCCTGGCAAGGCAGATTCTGAAACGAAAACAGAGAGGGTGGTTTGGGTGACGAGTAAAAGAGCTGTGGGGCCCAGAACCCACGTCAGGACATTCTCTCTTTCTTGCCTTCCCACATTTTAGAATGCACACAATGTGGGGGAGTGAGGGAAGTTGAGGGAGTTGAATTGGAAGGGGGCTACTGATAGAGTTTATCACCTCCCTCCCTTCCCCTACTCCAATTTAAGGCAGAACATCTGCATTATTCCATCTCCTCGAGATCATCACCCATCCTTCCTCAATCCTCCCTCCAAATCTTCCTTTAAAAATCTAGTTTAGTCCCAAAACGGAAATTAATCGAAAAGATTACAAATGAATCGGGAAAGGCTTCCTGGAGGAGATGCCGTTTCCTAAAGGCTTTCGAGATGGGGAGAGCTGGATCTCTCACCTCACCGTGGCTCAGTGGAAAGAGCTCAGGCTTGGGAGTCAGAGGTCATGGGTTCTAATCCCGGCTCTGCCGCATATGTGCTGTGTGACCTTGGGCAAGTCACTTCACTTCTCTGAACCTCAATTCCCTCATCTGTGAAATGGGGATTAAGACTGTGAGCCCCACATGGGACAACCTGATCACCTTGTATCCCCCCCAGTGCTTAGAACAGTGCTTTGCACATAGTAAGCACTTAATCAATCAATCAATCGTATTTATCTTTTAGACTGTGAGCCCACTTGTTGGGTAGGGACTGTCTCTATATGTTGCCAACTTGTACTTCCCTAGCGCTTAGTACAGTGCTCTGCACACAGTAAGCGCTCAATAAATACGATTGATGATGATGATGATCTGTTAGGTACGAAGGAGGAGAGCTTGAGCAAGAGGTCAGCGGCAGGACAGACTAGAACAAGGCATTTTGAGTCGGTTGGCTTGAATGAGACAGAGTCCCATGAGGGACAGGGACTGTGTCCAACCTGATTAGCTTGTCTCAACCCCACTGCTTAGAATAGTGCTTTACACCTAGTAAGCACTTCAAATACAATATAATAATAATGATTATAAATTATAACCCTGACTCCCTAGACTTATAGAGAGCATCAAGGTCAGGTGCTGGCCTCCCAGATCGCAGAATTTCCCTGGAAAGAGTACAAGTGGGCATCTTGAGGGCAGGGAAGAGTCAACTAACTCTGCTCTATTGTCCTCTCCCAAGAACCTAGAACAGTGCTCAGCCCACAGGAGGCAATAAATACCTACTCATCATCAATCGTCATCATCATCAATCGTATTTATTGAGCGCTTACTATGTGCAGAGCACTGTACTAAGCGCTTGGGAAGTACAAATTGGCAACATATAGAGACAGTCCCTACCCAACAGTGGGCTCACAGTCTAAAAGGGGGAGACAGAGAACAAAACCAAACATACTAACAAAATAAAATAAATAGAATAGATATGTACAAATAAAATAAATAGAGTAATAAATATGTACAAACATATATACATATATACAGGTGCTGTGGGGAAGGGAAGGAGGTAAGATGGGGGGATGGGGAGGGGGACGAGGGGGAGAGGAAGGAAGAGGCTCAGTCTGGGAAGGCCTCCTGGAGGAGGTGAGCTCTCAGCAGGGCCAAACACCTACCTACTATACCTATTACAGTATTACTAAACTACAATACCTACTATAAATAATCAATACCTCTGATTGATGGGAGTTGGAGGACCCAGGTTCCGATCCTAGCTGGGCCACTTGCCCACTCCGTGACTTGGCCTGTCTGTGAATCAGTTTCCCCACCTGTAAAACACAAGGACCACTGACAAATTAGCCCCCTTCTAAGTGCAAAGACCATTACAGGTTCCATTATTGGAGAATTCCCACCGCTCTTTCCTAATCGGGGGGTTTCTTGACTGACCTTTGCCTTGTTCCTAGTCTCCAAATTCTGCCGCTGGAAATTTTTCTCCTCCGCAGGGCTTGCGCGCCAAGTCCCCCTCCATTCGGCCGCACTGGTTCTTCCCTTCTCCTCCCATTGTTTGCCAAGTCGGTGACAGGATGATCCCATGAGTCTGAAGGAACCTGAGAGTCTGATTCACTCTCAGGGCTGGATGTGCTCACTTTACCATCCCCTATATAATGCTGATGTTTCACAACCATAAAACAAGTTGGGCCCATCAATTTAGCGTGCCCAAAGTAAGTCAACATGTGTATATGTTGTTCTGTTGCTTTTGTTCTCTGTCTCCCCCTTTTAGACTGTGAGCCCACTGTTGGGTAGGGACTGTCTCTATATGTTGCCGATTTGTCCTTCCCAAGCGCTTAGTACAGTGCTCTGCACACAGTAAGCGCTCAATAAATACGATTGATGATGATGATATTGACTCTGGCCTGACTTAGCCAACCGGAGCAGGGCTTGCAGGGATGGGTCCCTGAAGACTCGTGGCAGCACATCCTCACCCTATTATTTAAAATTTACAATGGTATTATAAATACCAGGAAGACCTGGGTTCTAATCCCATCTCTGCCACTTGTCTCCTGTGTGACCATGGGCAAGTCACTTAACTTCTCTGTGCCTCAGTTACCTCATCTGTAAAATGGGAATTAAGACCGTGAGCCCCACACGGGTCATGGACTGTGCCCAACCCGATTATCTTTTTTTTTTTGAAGGTATTTGTTATTGCTTATTATGTGTCAGGCACTCTTCGAAACACAGTACCTGGCACATAGTAAGCGCTTAACAAATACCATTAAAAAAAACTGAAAATAAAACTCAGTTAATTGAAATGTTAGCAAACAACTGCAATTTGGAAGAGATTAAATTTATTTGAAAGGAACATTCTCCCCAAAGCAGCTCGGCTTCACTTCACCAGTCACTAAATCAGTTTCTTTCTTGAGGCTATATTTGATCTGCCCGGTAACTGGAGCAGTTCCAGCTCTTTACAGCCTATTTGAGAAGCAGCAACATAGACACCATTTATCCACATGTGTACCCCTACCCAATGTTAACACTTGCCATCGCCATTTCCCATAATTAAGAATTAGAGTGGTGAAACCAGACCTTATGTGCTCAGATGTCAGTGTTCAACAGATCAGTTGAATTTTCAAAAGCCAACCCCTCCCAGATGTGTAGAATAAACATAAACATCTGAATTCCCCGATACTTTCTTTTTCAATCCTACAAATGAATTTCTGTGTAAACCTTTGTCACAAGCATTTTCGTTTATTTTGAATATTATTAAATGGAAAATATGATTCAGAAACTACACCTTAGCCTTTGCCATTAGATTGGTCAATGAGCATTTCCACAAAAATCTGCATTTGAGTTGTAAGTTGCCACGCGCTCAAAAGACATATTAAATCAGTACCTTCCTTTGTGTGATAATAATAATAATGATGGTATCTGTTAAGCGCTTACTATGTGCCAAGCACTGTTCTAAGTGCTGGTGTAGATACAAGGTTATCTGGTTGTCCCACATAGGGCTCACAGTCTTATCCCCATTTTACAGATGAGAGAAACTGAGGCATAAAGAAGTTGACTTGTCCAAAGTCACACAGCAAAGTGGCAGAGCCAGGATTAGAACCCATGACCCCTGACTCCTAAGCCCAGGCTCTTTCCACTAAGCCACGCTGCTTCTTGGAGGGTTGCCCTCCCTACTTCTATTCTCATGATTCGTTACATACCTCCTGATTATGAACCTAATACCTATGAGCATATCTAAACCCTTACTGGACCATTTAATTTATCAAATATTCATTCATTTTGGACCACTCCAAACACTTCTTGAACATATTGAAATCTTCTACCTCCACAACTTTCTATGGTGTCAGGATAAACCTTCAGAAATGATCAACCCAGAAACTGTTTTCCAGGCAAAAAATACTCATTCTCAATCAACCGTATTTACTGAATGCTTAACGTGTGCAGAGCACTGTACTAAGCGCTTGGGAGGGGACAATGCTATAGCCTATGATTATCAAAATCTTTGAAAAGAGGCCTTACCTAAGCCATTTCTTCTTCTCCCACTCCCTTCAGCATCACCCTGATTTGCTCTCTTTATTCATCCCTTCCTCATCTCTACAACACTTAAGTACACACTCGCAATTTATTTTTGTTTGCTTATTTTTTTATTTATTTATTTAATGTCTGTCTCCCCCTCTAGACTGTAAGCTCACTGTGGGCAGGGAACGTATCTACCACCTGCTATATTGCTATACTGTCCTCTCCCAAGCACGTAGTACAGTACTCTGCACACAGAAAGCTCTCAATAAGTAGAATTTGGTAATTTGTAAGGCACTTAATGACACAGCGCATAATAAACTGAATACACACCAGTGTAAGGTACTTGCTGGGAGTAAGGTAAGCAGCTGGAAGCTGCATTAACTCCTTTAAACCCCCATTCTAATGCAAAAATTGTTGTGCTTCTATATATGTACCCCTAAACCATAGATATATATTTTCAGGGGCCAAACATGCCCCGACTGTTTTACTGCCGAACGAACTCTTTGCATTCAGTTCGACAGTCAACGTGCTGGTGTGATCTGGATGCCTGATACTATACTCCTCTACTTCCCTGTATGTTTGCATGATGTATGTGCTAGAGATAGAGTCCTGAATGTCAGCAGAACTAGCCCAAAGGCAGGGGAAAACTACCTACTTGTCTTGGTGTCGACATCAAAGAGGGTGCAAATGAGTTTTTAATTATGGTAAACATGCATTCCAAAAATTTACACAGCTCGGCGGATTATGCCTGTGTGTGTACTGTAGTTGGCTTTTAAGAGGCCCAGGCTGCCAGCTGATGCACATCGCCATCCTCTTCCGTTCTTTTGGAGGATGCTGTGGTGAAAGTTAGATAAAAACCGGTGGTTGATGAAATAATGTAACTCTAGAAAAATCACCCGCCCGAACCAAACAGAAATGAATTCTGCTGTAATGGTGTCCCATATTCGAGTAACCTCCAAGCACTTGAAAGCGACACGCTCAATATAGTTAATGGGCCAGCTGATGTGGGTGTTTTCCTAGGAAAGCACTCCCAGTTCAGGGGAGAGGGCACTCACCACCTTGAAACTGTCGGGAAGCGGAGGGTCCGCTGGGCAGTCTTGAAGGCGCAGGGAGCAGAGAGGGAGATGGCACACTTGGAAGTCTGACGCTCTTCGTCTTCTTCATTTCTTCCTGCTCCAATTCTAAAAGTTCTGCCATCAGTTCGTCCTAAGACCAAGCAACAGTATATTAGAGAGGAAACCATTCAAGATTATACTCATCCATAATCCCATGAGCACCAGACTGACGGGAAAACTGGGTGAAATTTTTAGTTTAAAATTAAACTTGTTTTTCCAATCAGGAGCAAGAATTGATGTACATATGAAATGGGTCACTGCATAATATACTTCACCATTCACATCGTTCAAAGCATGACTTCACAGTCAATTAATCATCGGCCTTTACTAAAGGCCCTCTGAGTAGTAGGTGGTGTATTAAGCACTTGGGAAAGTATGAAAACAACCACCTCATTTTCCTAGTCCTCAAACTGACAAACTAATGGGGAACACAGGCAGAAGTTATTTACAGATATTGAAAGCCAGAAGAAGCATAAGCAATCAGTGCTACTCATTACGCACTTAATATAGGAGAAGCAGCGTGGCTCAGTGGAAAGAACCCGGGCTTTGGAGTCAGAGGTCAAGGATTCAAATCCCGGCTCCGCCACTTGTCAGCTGTGTGACTTTGGGCAAATCACTTAACTTCTCTGGGCCTCAGTTGCCTCATCTGTAAAATGGGGCTGAAGACTGGGAGCCCCCCGTGGGACAACCTGATCACCTTGTAACCTCCCCAGCACTTAGAACAGTGCTTTGCACATAGTAAGTGCTTAATAAATGCCATCATTATTATTATTATTACATGAGAACGCTGTAAAACAATTGGGAGAGTACAATGCCGAAGAGTTAGCAGACATGCTTTCTGCCCACAAGGAGCTTAAAGTCCAAAGGGAACAGAAAGCAATTAGTGACATCTCAAAAGCAGCATGGCCTAGTGGAAAAAGCATGGGCCCGGGAGTTAGAAGACCTAGGTTCTGATTCCAGCTCCACCACTTATCTGCGTATGTTCTTGGGCAAGTCATTTAACTTCTCTATACGTCGATTACCTCAGCTGCAAAATGGGGATTGTAATACCTGTTCTCCCTCCTACTTAGACTGTGAGCCCCATGTGGAGCCTGATTATCTTGTATCTACCCCAGTAAATATATATACTATATAGTATATGCACTATAAGATATAGTGCTTGGTGCATAGTAAGCACTTAACTAATGCTACTACTACCATCATCATCATCATCATCTGTGAACCTCCTAGGGAGTTTGTCCAGTCTCTCCTCTGGGCTTTTCTCTGCTGAGGATAAGCAATTAAAAACACAGTTCTATCCCTCTGAATCTGTTCCTAAATCCTCTCCCCAACTTAGTTGAGTCTGCTAATCAATTACATTTGCTGAGTGCTTATAGTGTGCATAGCACTGTACTAAGCACTTGGGAGAGTACAACAGAGCAACAGACTCATTCCTTTCCCACAATGAACTTTCAATCTAGAGAAGATTACATTGGCACACTTCCCCCCTTCAAAGCCCTACTGAAAGCTCACCTCCTCCAGGAAGCCTTCCCACCCCCCTTTTCCTCCTCCCCTACTCCCTCCCTCTGCTCTACTCCCCCCCAACGCACCCAGGGGACACTTGTGTATATATGTGCATATTTTATTATTACACTTATTTTATTAATGATGTGTATATATCTATAATTCCATTTATATTGACACTACTGATGCCTGCCTACTTCTGTTGTTTTGTTGTCTGTCTCCCCCTTCTAGACTGTGAGCTTGTTGCTGGGCAGGGATTGTCTCTATTTGTTGCCAAATTGTACTTTCCAAGTGCTTAGTACAGTGCTCCACACACAGTAAGCGCTCAATAAATATGATTGAATGAATGAATGAATGATATAAATAAATTACAGACATGTACATTAGTGCTGGGGGGATAGGTTAATAAAGGGAGCAAGACACAAAAGAGAGTGGAAAAGAGGAAGTCAGGAAAGGCTTCTTCAAAGAGATGTGCCTTCAATAAGGCTTTGAAGGTGAGGAGAATATTTGTCCATATGAAAAGGGTGGGCATTCCGGGCAGGAGGTGGGAATAGAGAAGGTGATTGTGAGATAAAGTATTAGCAGGTACAGCAAATCTTACTTCTAAAAGTAAAAAATGAATGAGTGCCTAAATGCTCACTATTGAGAAATACTGTATGATCTCATCAAGACTATCTCTATAGCCCCACAGGTGACAGGTTTCCTATGATCTGGTAGGAATACAGGTAGAAATGGGATTAATTGCTTATTTTTTGTTAAAAAAAATTGGAGGAAAGAGTAACAGTGAAACACATCAGCTAACACTCAGTTCTCCTAGATTTCCCCAGTCATATCCCTAACAAACCCTGCATTGATGGGAACTCAGGCTATATGTGTCTTTTGTCCAGTGCCACTTGCACGTCCACAACTATTTCTTCCAACAAAACATGGTGTTCTAGCCAAAGCATGTTGTGAAACATGGCTTACGGAAGAACTGGGTGTTCTTGAAATCCATCATATGCCAAGAGAGCCTTTCCCAGCCAATGCCAGAGCACAGTGCAGTGTCCGCATGGTCTCTGAGCTTGCCAATCAATGGTATTTATTGAGCACTTACTGTGTGCAGAGCGCTGTACTAAGTGCTTGGGAGAGTACAACACAGAAGACTGTGATCCCACTCTTGGGTAGGGACTGTCTCTATATGTTGCCAACTTGTACTTCCCAAGCACTTAGTACAGTGCTCGGCACACAGTAAGCGCTCAATAAATACGATTGATTGATTGATTGATTGGTAGGCACATTCCCTGCTCACAACAAGCTTACAGTCTAGAGAGTCCAGAGAAGCCCCCTGCTCTCCACCTCCCCATCCGCGACAGAGAGGAGCCTCTGGCTCAGTGTCACAGCCCAGGTGGAGGACGCATGAGCCCCCAACTTGCCCCGACTCACCCCCAGACCATCAACCATAGCTACTTTAGTTGGAATAGACACAGGATATTGGATTCTCCCAAGCGCTTAGTACAGTGCTCTGCACACAGTAAGTGCTCAATAAATACGATTGATTGATTGGGCCAGAGGGGGACAGACAGGAAGAGCAGAAAGAGGGAGAAGGAAAAGGAGAGGTGGGGGTGGCGGAGAAGGAATAAAGGAGAGAGAGTATCCACCTTCTGCTACCTCGCCTGTCCAATGCTTAATACAGTGCTATGACTATAAGTGCGTAATAATTACTATTATTACCGTGCCTTCTCCTACCGCCACCACCAAAACTAAGCAGATGGCAGGCACCATGCCACCTCACAAGGACTGCAGAGTCTTTTAGAGTCTTTTAGACTGTGAGCCCACTGTTGTTGCCTTCCCACATTTTAGAATGCACAGTGTGGGGAAGTGAGGGAAGTTGAGGGAGTTGAATTGGAAGGGGGCTACTGATGGAGTTTATCACCTCCCTCCCTTCCCTTACTCCAATTAAGGCAGAACATCTGCATTATTCCATCTCCTAAAGATCATCACCCATCCTTCCTCAATCCTCCCTCTAAATCTTCCTTTAAAAATTTAGTTTAGTCCCAAAACGGAAATTAATCTAAAAGATTACAAATGAATCTTTTCTGTCTCTATATGTTGCCGACTTGTACTTCCCAAGCGCTTAGTACAGTGCTCTGCACAAAGTAAGTGCTCGATAAATACGATTGATTGATTGATTGCAGAGCCGCACCAACAGTTTCCGAGACCAGACATCTGCCTCACTCCCATCCCGCCCGCCCACTGCCTGCCTGGGTTTTCAAACCCAAAGTCTCGGCCTAACATCATCATCATCAATCGTATTTATTGAGCGCTTACTATGTGCAGAGCACTGTACTAAGCGCTTGGGAAGTATAAATTGGCAACATATAGAGACAGTCCCTACCCAACAGTGGGCTCACAGTCTAAAAGACATCCTAACCTCCATGTGGGTGAGGACTGGGCCCTTCACTTCTGGGCTCCATTTTCCCAAGCGCCCAGTGCAGGGCTCAACCCACGGATGCTCAATGAAGGAACAGTGAGCAGATCAGTTAGCCGTATTTACCGAGCACTTACTGTGTGTGCAGAGCACTGTACTAAGTGCTTGGGAGAGTGCAATAGAGTTACTAGACACTGTTCCTGCTCCTAAGGAGTTTACAGTCTACAGAGGAAGAAAGACATTCAATCCATGTTATATTATTAGACTACATATTAGACTAATAAATGTCTAGAGAAGCAGCGTGGCTCAGCGGAAAGAGCATGGGCTTTGGAGTCAGAGGTCAGGGGTTCAAATCCCAGCTCCCCCCATTGTCAGCTGTGTGACATTGGGCAAGTCACAACTTCTCTGGGCCTCAGTTCCCTCATCTGTAAAATGGGGATTAAGACTTTGAGCCCCCCATGGGACAACCTGATCACCTTGTAACCTCCCCAGTGCTTAGAACAGTGCTTTGCACATAGTAAGCGCTTAATAAGTGCCATTATTATTATTATTACCAACAGAGTTGGTCCACATTCCCTGCCCACAATGAGCTTGCGGTCTAAAGGACTCAATGCAAAAGTCAATGATTCATGTTGGCAGTTGGGAAGGAGAGCACGTGCCCCACCTAAACTCAGCTATGCGGACTTGGTGTCTGCCCAATTCAGTCCCGCCGGCGCAGGTTGGCCAAGCCCAGGTTGGGCTCTAAAATCGGCTGGGAAAATGCAGCAGCATGGCTTAGTGGATAGACCACAGGCTTGGGAGTCAGAAGGGCATGAGTCCTAATGCCGCTTGTCTGCTGAGTGACCTTGGGCAAGTCACTTCACTTCTCTGGGCCTCCATTACCACATCTGTAAAAGGGGGACCGTGTCCAACCCGATTTACTTGTGTCCACCCCGGTGCTTAGTTTGGTGCCTGGTACTTCATAAGCGCTTAACAAATACCACAATTACTATTATTATTACAGCTGACCCGAGGGACCCCAGTGGAAGAAGTGGGCCGACGAAAAATGATCCAGGCAGCAGAGTTAAGTATGGACTGGAGTGGGTAGAGACAGGAGGCAGGGAGGTCAGCAAGGAGGCTGAGGCAGTAGTCAAGGTGGGATATAAGTCCCTGGATCAGTGTAGTAGCAGTATGGAGGGAGAGGAAAGAGCATAGTCTAGAAATGATGTGATGGTAGAACCGAATACGTGGGTTGAACGAGAGTGATAAGGACAATGCCAAGGTTTCTGGCTTGTGAGACAGTGAGGACGGTGGTGCCAACTAACTACAGTGTTGGGAAAGTCCGGAGGACGGTATTTGGGTGGGAAGATGAGGAGTTCTGTTTTGGACATGTTTAGTTTGAGGTGTCAGTAGGACATCCAAGGAAGGATGTCCTGAAGACGGGAGGAAATGCAAGACTGCATTGAAGAAGAGAGGTCGGGGGTGAAGGGGTCAATTTGAGAATTATCCACGTAAAGATGGGAGAAAATGTGTCCTGTGATGGAGTGGGTGAAGATGGAGAATAGAAACGAATGCAGAACTGAGCCTTGAGGGGCTTCTAAAGATGGGAGTGGGAGGCAGAGGAGGAGCTGGTAAAAGACACTGAGCAGGAAGGGCCAGAGAGATAACACTCCCCTGTTAAGAGTTTAAGATCCCTGTGGACAATAAGTCAATCGATTAATGGTTTTTATTGAGTGTTTACTGCATGCAGTAAGCTACTGCGGTATGCTACTCAATACTCTTTTCCTACAACCCAGCCCACACACTTCGCTCCTCTAATACTAACCTCCTCATTACACCTCATCTTGTCTATCTTGCCGCCGACCCCTCGCCCACATCCTGCCTCTGGCCTGGAACGTCCTCCCCTCTTCAAATCTGCCAGACTCTCTCCCCCTTCAAAGCCTACTGAAGGCACATTTCCTCCAAGAGGCCTTCTCTGACTAAACCCTCTTTTCCTCTTCCCCCGACTCCATTCCGCATCACCCTGACTTCCTTCCTTTATCTCCCCTCTCAGCCCCTTAGCACTTATGAACATATCTGCAATTTATTTGTTTGTATTAATGCCTGTGTCCTCCTTTAGACTGTCAGCTTGTTGTGGGCAGGGAATGTGTCTGTTTACTGTTACATTGTACTCTACCAAGCGCTTAGTACAGTGCTCTGCACACAAGTGCTCGATAAATACAATTGAATGAATGAAGGCAGAGCACTGTACTAAGTACATGGGAGAATAAAATACAGCACAGTTGGTAGACACATTCCCTGCTCAAAAAGAGCATACAGTCTAGAGGGCAGGGAATGTGTCTACCAATTCTGTTGTACTGTACTCTCCCAAGCACTAAGTACAGTGCCCTACATACAGTAAGGGCTGACAGATTGACAGAGGGGGAGGCAAACATTAACATAAATTATGAATAGGGGAAATGTCAGAGTACAAGAATATGTACGTAAGTGTTGTGGGCTGAGGGTGAGGTGAATATCACGTGCTTAAAAGTACAGATCCAAGTGTCTAGGTGATAATAATAATAATGATAATAATTATGGTATTTGTTAAGCGCTTACTACGTGCCAGGCACTACTAAGTACTGGAGTGGATATAAGCAAATCAGGTTGGGTACAGTCCCTGTCCCGCATAGGGCTCATAGTCTTATTCCCCATTTTCCAGATGAGGTAACTGGGGCACAGAGAAGTGAAGTGACTTGCCTAAGGTCACACAGCAGACAGGTGATGGAGCAGGGATTAGAACCCATGACCGTGCTCTATCCACTATGCCACAGTGACAGGGACATGGACAAGCAATGTGTTTTGTGCATCTGTTGCACTTTCCTGAGCACCTAGCCCTCATTTTACCCAGTGAGGATTAAATAAATACTGTTACCACTACTACCCTTCGCTGCAAGTTTGATATAACTGATCCTGGTAAAACATTCATTCATTCAATCATATTTATTGAGCACTTACTGTGTGCAAAGCACTGTACTAAGCACTTGGGAGAATGCAATATAACAATAAACAGACACATTCCCTGCCCACAACAAGCTTACAGTCAAAGTCACAAAAGAAAAGCTGACATCAGGCACACTAAGTTTTCAGCTTCATTTGGTCGCATTACTAACCTCATCAAAATCGTCACCAAATCCAACTCTCTGCGAAAACGCGTCTGCCATTTCTTGGGCACGATCTTGTTGTTCTGTGACCTCTTGCATCAAGTCATCTATTTTGTTTAAATCCCTAAGAAGAGAGTACTCTGATGAAGCATTTGGAGTTTCGATTACAAATCGAAGAACATCGTAGAATAAATGAATAACAGTGGTTCCCAGAAGAGTCTTGGAGTTTTCAACTAGAAGGTAAGGTACCAGGGCATTTGCCCTACTTTTCAATCAGTAATGGCTTAAAAAGAAGACTCTAAGGGTATCTGCCTTGTGCCAAATGACTTGCTCCCTTTGTTCTTCCCAGCTCCACAGCACTTATGTATATATTTGTAATTTCTTCACTTGTAATGATGTCTGTAGCCCCCTCTCTAGACTGTAAGCTGGATGTGGGCAGGGAATGTGCCTGTTTATTGTTGTACTGTACTCTCCCAAGTGCTTAGTACAGGGCTCTACACACAGTAAGTGCTCAATAAATACAACTGAATGAATGAATCAGTTTAGGGGCTCTTAGGGTCTCTTTTGTCCAGCAGCCCCTACTAGCTACCAAGGAGTACCAGTGAGAAGCAGCATGGCCTAATGGAAAGAGTAGCAGATCTGGGTTCTAATTTCCATTCTGCCAATTGTTTGCTGTGTGACCTAGGGCAAGTCACTGAAGTTCTCTGTGAGTCAGTTTCCTCAACTGTAGAATGGGGATTCAATCCTCCTCCCTCCTAGATTGGGAGCCCCATGCGGGACAAGAACTGTGTCCAACCTGATTAACTTATATCTTCTCCTTTATCTGTCCCAATTCCTAAGCACTTAGAACAGTGTCTTACACATGGTAAGCACTTAACAAATGTCATTAAAAATTGAATAAATAAAAAGGACTGGGGAATGTCTGCAATCCCTCAGAGCCCTTGGAACTGTAGCTGGGTCCAAAGAGACCATCCTCCATCCTGGCTGGTCCCTCTGGCTCGACAGAGAAATCTCAGAGCCAGTCCCGGCCCTGGGGAGTTAGGTATACAGAGGTAGTCTCTTTCCCAGAAATGGCAACATTCACAGTAGAGGGATTTCCCCAAAGCCATAGTACTGGCTCTTCTAGTAATAATAACAACAATTGTAGTATTTGTAAAGCACTTACTATGTGCCAAGCATTGTTCTAAGCACTGGGATAGATACAAGGTAATCAGGTAGGACACAATCCTTGCCCCACCTGGGGTTCACAGTCTTATTCCCCATTTTATAAGGTAACTGAGGTACGAGAAGTTAAGTGATTCACAAAGTCACACAGCAGATATGTGGTGGAGCTGGGATTAGAACCCACATCCTCTGACTTTCATGCCAGTGCTCTTTCCACTATGCCACGCTGCTTTTCTCTTGACCCAGGGCCCTCCAGGGTGAGCGAACACTGCTCCCGTCAATGGCTGGGGGAAAAATATACAATACACTAAAATGAAAATACTCAGCCCATGTAGAGCGCATCAACCCTGCAAAGTTGATAGCTCTGCATGTGGGGAAAAGGACCAGTCTTCTAGACTGTGAGCCCGCTGTTGGGTAGGGACTGTCTCTGTTGTCGACTTGTACTTCCCAAGCGCTTAGTACAGTGCTCTGCACACAGTAAGCGCTCAATAAATATGATTGATTGACCAATCCAGTCCTTCACAGGTACTGACTAAGCCTCCTAATCAGCCCATACTGGGTCCTGAAAAAGCCACTTGTCTGCTGCCTGTGTATTAATAATAATAATAATGATGATGGCATTTGTTAAGCACTTACTATGTGCAAAGCACTGTTCTAAGCACTGGGGAGATACAAGGTGATCAGGTTGTCCCACGCGGGGCTCACAGTCTTAATCCCCATTTTACCGATGAGGTAACTGAGGCATAGAGAAGTGAAGTGACTTGCCCAAAGTCACAGAGCTGACAAGTGGCGGAGCCGGGATTAGAACCCACGACCTCGGACTCCCAAGCCCATGCTCTTTCCTCTAAGCCACCCTGCTTCTCTACGTGAGATTCTCTCCTCCTTTCACCATTGTCGGCTGCCCATCCATCTTGTGAACGGTAAGGAAGAAAACCTTTTTTTCTCCTATGCAAAATGTAGAAAAAGGGACTACTCACCCTTCTTATGAAAATAAGAAATGCCAATCTTAGAAGAGCATCTGGGATAACTGACCTTGTTTTTCTTACCAGTAAAAACCCATCATCCCAGGCCAGGATTGTCCTGTTTTTTTTCCCCCAAGGCCTATACTGCTCTTCCTTTTCCCCTCATCCAGGTCCCCTTCCCTTCTCTCTTCTCTCTCCCTCGCATCCCTATCTGCCTCAGCCTCTGTCAAGATTCCCACTGCCCAGGCCGGCCAGAGGGCAGACACAGAGCAGAAATAGGTGTGTTGCCATGGTGTGCCCCAGAAGGAGGTGTCTGTGGACACGACTGATACGATTAAATACGATTAAATACGATTGATGATGATGTGGAGCAGAGAAGCAAACAGATAGCCGAGGAAGTGACTACACGGAAAGATCCGAAAGGGTCTCGGGGAGCAAGAAGACCCAGGTCAGTGATACACTGGCATTCAAGTGCTTGACTTCTAAAGGGATAGTCTATTTTAGCAACCAAGATTGCTCCGGATTCCCTACTTGGAAAATGGCCTTCCTGCCCCTGCCAAAATGACCTGAGCTGGCAAGAAAGTCAATTATTTCCCTTGCAAAGCCGTGATGAATTGGAAAGGTCACCAACAGTCAGCCGGTCACCTGGACCCTTTTAGACTGTGAGTCCACTGTTGGGTAGGGACCGTCTCTATATGTTGCCAACTTGTACTTCCCAAGCGCTTAGTACAGTGCTCTGCATGCAGTAAGCGCTCAATAAATACGATTGATGATGATGATGGACCCAAGAGGAATGCAAAACACACACCTGCCTGATAATAATAATAACTGTGGTATTTTTTTAAGCACTTACTGTGAGCAAGGCACTGTACTAAGTGCTGTCCAAGGGGACAAACAGCTCCAGATCGCTCTTTGCTTATGGTCACTTGGTGGAGAAAAGCTTCATCTGGGAAACACCCCAAAACCACTCACATAGGCTCGTGAACTGCTTTCAGGACTTTTGCAGCAAAGCCCAGGTTCCTTATCACTTCCGTGTTGGTGTGGGCCTTCTCCAGGGCTTCTCTCTGGAACTCAACGGTGGAAAGTAGCCCATCAACTTGAGACAACTGTTTCTCAAATTGCTTCTTTCTCTTCAGGGCCTGTAATGCAGCTGGGAGATAAAGTAACGTGTTTAGAGAAGTCAGTGTTATCAAGGTGGAAGTAAATAAAAAACAGCTCAAATTATGGACAACGCAGTTAGGAAAGTCGGGATTTGAGGCCAAAATTAAATCGTCTCTCCCCCACCTGCTCTCATCCTTGTCCTCCTAACAGGTCAAAAAAGAGAGAAAGGGGAGTAAATTTCTGCTGCCCATAGAACACACTTTACATTACCACTGTTTTGATCCAGTAATATAATCTTTTATATTCTTAGGCAAGCTGCCTAAATGTAGTTTACTCCCACTGGTAGTTTTCCTCTGAGAAATGGACCGAAAGGCAAGTAGTAGAATGGGAGAAAATACCCTAGAAGGTTAAGATGAAGCCAGTGCTCAAATGAGACAGAGAAATGCCTAAAGAAAAGATATTTATTGATGGAATGAAGAGAGAGAGAGGAAGACGACAGCACTGATGGGCAATGAAGGATTCTTTTAGCTGTAGGATTCTGAACTAACCTAGAAAAAGGATTAAAAACATGAACTTCAGCAGGGGAGTAAAAATTAGGTAACGTACACTTATCAAAATAACGATGGTATTTGTTAAGTGCTTACTATGTGCAAAGCACTGTTCTAAGCACTGGGGTAGATACAAGGTAATCAAGTTGTCCCACGTGGGGCTCATGGTCTTAATCCCCATTTTACAGATGAGGTAACTGAGGCACAGAGAAGTTAAGCAACTTGCCCGAAGTCACACAGCTGACAAGTGGCAGAGCCGGGATTACAATCTACTAGCCTGACTCCCAAGCTCGTGCTCTTTCCACTAAGCCACACTGCTTCTCATGCTGCTTGTTGTGAGCAGGGAAGAAGTCTATCAACTCTGTTGTACTGTACTCTCCCAAGTGCTTAGTACAGTACTCTGCACATTCATTCATTCAATCGTATTTATTGAGCACTTACTGTGTGCAGAGCACTGTACTAAGCACTTGGGAAGTACAAGTTGGCAACATATAGAGGCGGTCCCTACCCAACAACGGGCTCACGGTCTAGCACATAGTAAGAGTTCAATAAATAACCACTGATGCTGAGACAGGATTTAGAAGTGCCTCATATTGTACTGAGGAAGAGAAAGGGAATGGAGAAGCTGATAATCAATCAGTGGAATTTATTGAGCACTTACTGTGTAAAGAGCACTGTACTAAGAGCTAGAAAAAGTACATTACAATAGAATTGGTACATGCTATCCCTGTCCACAAGGAGATTACAATCTACAGGGGGAGAACGATGTTAAAATAAATTACAGATAAGGGAAACAGTAGAGTATAAATATATGAACATAAGTGCTGTGGTGAGTATCAGAGTGTTTTAAGGGCTACACAGCCAATGATTACATTAATTCAATTCACATGTGTTGAAGGCAGGGAAAACGGCATTATTAACAGTAGGGAAACTGAATAAAGTCAAACTTGGGGAAACATCAGGATTACTGTCTTCTTCACAGTGGAAGAAAATAATAATGGGACTACTTCAAGAAAGCTGGGATGGTGAGAATGAGCAGCAAGAAATTAAAGGGTAGTAGCGTGGCTCAGGGGAAAGAGCTCGGGCTTGGGAGTCAGAGGTCATGGGTTCTAATCCCGGCTCCGCCACTTGTCAGCTGTGTGACTTTAGGTAAGTCACTTAACTTCTCTGTGCCTCAGTTCCCTCATCTGTAAAATGGGGATTAAGACTGTGAGCCCCACGGGGGACAACCTTGATTACCTTGTATCCCCGCTCGCAGCGCTTAGAACAGCGCTTGGCACTTAGCGCTTAATACCAACATTATTATTAGTAGTAAGGTGTCCCTTCAGAGGATGCGGCAGAATATATGTATATGCATATATGTATATATATTCGGGGGGAATGGGGAGAGAGAGAGAGAGGGAGAAGGGACTAATAACAGGAATTAGAGAAAAGCTTGGAGACATGAAGTAGCCATTACAGCACTGCACTGACATACACACTGGTGTAAAGATGCTTCTTCTTTCCCCTCAAGGCATTTGTTAAGCACTTACTATGTGCCACGCACTGCACCAAGTGCTAGGATAGATAGGAGATAATAAAGTTGGACACAATCCACATCCCACATGTGGCTCACCGTCTTTATCCCCACTTTACAGATGAGGTAACTGAGGCACAGAGAAGTTAAATGACTTGCTCAAGGGTCAAACAGAGCTGAGATTAGAAGCGAGGTCCTTGTAATTCCCGGGCCCGTGCTTTCAGTGGGGTTTGCTTTCTTCAAGTACCCCCCTCGCCCCCCTCATTCCAGAACGCATGGACACTGTGACCATTCTCCACTAAGTAATAGAATCAATCAATCAATCAATCGTATTTATTGAGCGCTTACTATGTGCAGAGCACTGTACTAAGCGCTTGGGAAGTACAAATTGGCAACACATAGAGACAGTCCCTACCCAACAGTGGGCTCACAGTCTAAAAGGGGGAGACAGAGAACAGAACCAAACATACCAACAAAATAAAATAAATAGGATAGAAATGTGCAAGTAAAATAAATAAATAAATAAATAAATAGAGTAATAAATATGTACATCCTAGGGCCCCTCCAGCAGGCAGGGTATATTTTCTTGATCTTTTCTTCATATGAAATATGATCACTCAGTGAGTTTCCAGAGGAAAGAAAGGTGAATGGGGCCCCTGTGCCATCCCACCCTGTTCACTAGGGACAAGGCTGGGACTTGGGCGGTCAGCCATCATCTTCCTCGGCTCCTCCCTCAAGAAGGGACATGAATACATGACTACAGGATAATTACATATTTCCCTTTTTTTTTTTACTGGACCAAAACACAACTGGATGCTTTTTTTAGACGTTAATCACCCTCCAATTTCCCATCACAATGACACGTTCCGAAGTGAAGGAGGAAACTGGAAATGCAGGTCCACCACCCAAACATTCTTGAAAGCTGATTCCAATTCCACCTACACATGCCTGGCTGGTTAAGCGACTATAAATATAATAAGCCAAACTGTTATTGCCTGTCAAAAGAAGAGGAGGATTTTTTGCGGTTTAACCTGATTTTAAATTATGTAGTATCTCTGAGGAGAAAACAAAAATAAAACTTTTTTATATAAAGCTTTCTCTAAATTCTACTTTATTAAAATTACCTACAAATGTGACCTGACGTTTCCCCCCACGGAAATACTAAGGGGAAATCTGAAAGTCCAATACATATACTTTTCCTATCTGGATTATGATCATTATAAAATAGGTTACAATTTACCAATATTTCCACCTTTTAGAAGAAAAAAGAAGGTTTACCAAAATTCAAAAGAAAATATTCTATTGCAGTTAAGGAAAATTACGGATTCTATTAAAGTAGTGAAAGAGAATAACTAAGGAATCAACCAGAAAACTAGCCCAGATTTCTAATTCAGAGATAATAGAATGGTTCAGAAAAATCAATCTGCCTAGATTTTGGAAAGAACAACTCATTTTAAAAGTTGGTGTGACCGGCTGGGATCTAGAGAGTGTTCTAACTGGTGAGAACAAAGGAGCTATTTTATTTGTGATGGTTTTTGTTATTTTTTTCAACCAGACACCATGTCTCACTGAGGTGTTGTTTCCAGACCAGAGGACTATTATTGTAATAGGAGATGCAACAATAAATCATTTTGATAGAGGCAAAGTAAGTACATTTAGATTGTGGTAGTTAAAATGATGAGTCTTTGGCATCTCCTATCTAAGCGCTATTGTGATTACTATTGTAGAGCAATGTAAACAGAATTAGGAGGTATGAAATTTAGGTAGATTCTGTTACTCATATAAATTATAATTACAGTATATTAACTGCTCAGTATGTGCCAAGCAATAGGTTAAGCACTGGGGTAGATAAAAAAAATATTCAAATAAGGTAAGCTTCAGTAAGTTTATTTGCCAATAATTTGGTATCTGCTGGCAAGGTACTTGGAAGATAAATTGTTTCAAAAGTGTACATAAAGAGTCTCTGTCAGGACCTACTACAGTGCTTCTCAGTTTACCGGGCCACACTCTTCTTTGGTTTTAAAATGATGACTTCAGGGAACTCAGCATATTCTGTTTAATGGAGAGAAGCAAAAAGACCTGGAGGAAAGCGTACAAGCCTGGAAATCAGGAGACCTGAGTTCTAATTCTGATTCTGCCACTTGCCTGCTGCCTGACTTTGAGCAAGTCACTTAATATTTCTGTGCCTCGGTTTCCCAACTGCAAAATGGGGGATAAATACTGGTTTTTCCTCCTCATTAGACTGTGAGCCCCGCTGGGTCTTACCTGATTGCCTTGTATCTACCCCAGAGCTTAGAACAGTGCTTGAAAAGAGTTTACAATCTACTGTATTAAGTCCAAAACCCTCCTGGCTAATATTCTTTTGGTGAAATTGGTGAGATGGATGGAAAGAGGAGGGAACTGTAGGGTGGAATTAGGAGAGGTTTTAAAAATGTCTTAGAAATATTAATACTTAAACTGAGTTGATACAAGACATTAAAGGATTAGGATTCATCATTAGTTCAGAAAATTGTTTAACATATTGATAGTCTTCAACTTCTTACTTTCTTGATTTGTGACTGGTCACACAGATTAGTTCTTTCTTTGTGAAATGACTATAACACTCACTAGGAGAGTGAAATAAAGAGAGTCATATAAAGAGTACATTTAAGTATAAAACATTTAGTGAGACAGAAGTAAGCTCATTATGGGCCGGAAACACGTCTGCTAATTCTGTTAATAATGATGGCGTTTTGTTAAGCACTTACTATGCTCCAAGCACTGTTCTAAGCGCTGGGGTATATACAAGTTAATCAGGTTGTCCCCAGTGGGGATCACAGTTTCAATCACCATTTTACAGATGAGGTAACTGAGGCGCACAGAAGTTAAGTGACTTGCCCAAAGTCACACAGCTGACAAGTGGGAGGGCCAACATTCGAACCCATGACCTCTGACCGCAAGCCTGTGCTCTTTCCACTAAGCCACACTGCTTCTCTGTTGTATTGTACTCTCCCGCGTGCTTAGTACAGTGCTCTGCACATAGTAAGCGCTCAATAAATATGATTTATTGACATAAGTATCTGAGTAAGAATGAATTGAAGTTTTGAAAATCTGCATGTCAAGCCTCATGGTCATGAAAAATCCTAGTTAAAAAGATAAAGAACAGCACTTCCAAGGTTGGTGTTTAGAGCAACTGTACCTAGAATGTAAAGACTATTCCTTCATTTTGCCACCCATTTGTATGATTTAAAGTGCTGAATTGTGTCCATATAGAAAATGCTCTGAAATCTGCCCAACAAAAATAAACACCCTATTCACAGGTCAGCACGGAGGCTGGAATACATTTCACTCTCTTGCCCTGTTTTTTTTTTTTCCCCCTGTTGTTTTGGTTTGTTAACATATATTATGAACAGATCACATTTAGAATGTCCACATTCAGGTACGCAGTACACTCTGTAATAATAGTTATGGAATTTATTAAGCATTTACCATGTGCTAAGTGCTGAGATATTCATTCATTCATTCATTCAATCGTATTTATTGAGCGCTTACTGGGTGGGAATGGGGAGGGAGGATGTAGAGTCAATTTCATGTCAAATCATAAGGAACACCATGAGTTGTCAAGGCCAACGGGGTCCTCTGGTCAACCCAGTGGCTGTTCCAAGTGAATGTCCTGGCTAGACATTGTGGATAGGCATCCATCCATCATCTAGACTGTAAGGTCGTTGTGGGCAGGGAATGTGTCTATCAACTCTGTTGTATTGTACTCTACCAACTGCTTAATACAGTGCTCTGTACTTAGTAAGTGCTCAATAAATACCACTGATAATGAAGGCTATTTCACAGAAATCTGCTGCCTTGCACCTGATATTCCTCTCAGTCAGCCCAATCAAGGCAGTAACTGAATCAATCACAATTATAAAGCCCCTTTCTGGTGGATGTTAGAATGAGATATTAATCCTGAGCTGGAAGAAGGCCAATCTTCCCAAATCCAGTTAACACACAGATGGACAGGGAAAGTGTCTGACATACACTGAACTCTCCAAATGCCTTAGTACAGTGCTCTGTGCACAACAGAAATACAATGGATTGATTACTTTGTCATATGAAGGTTTCCCTGATTGCCAAAAATGTTTTCTCCTTCCTGTCTTGCCTTTTGTCTTTAAAAACATGTCCATTCATTCAGTCAATCGTATTTATTGAGTGCTTACTGTGTGCTGAACACTGTACTAAGCGCTTGGGAAGTACAAGTTGGCAACATCTAGAGACGGTCCCTACCCAACAGTGGGCTCACAGTCTAGAAGGGGGAGACAGACAACAAAACAAAATATATTAACAAAATAAAATAAAATAGAATAAACATGTACAAATAAAATAGAGTAATAATAGAGTAATAATAAATAGAGTAATCTACATTTGCTAACATACAGAAACGGCTGATGAACAGGTGTGGGCATATGTTTTCTTCTTGGCAGGTGTAACCATTTACTCAGAATTCTCAAGCCCAAACAAACATGACTCCTGCATTCCCACCCAAACCAGTGTAACCATCTCTCAATTATGGGTAACACTGGGGTTCATATCCACTCGGTCTGGCTGCAAAATCTCTTCCTCGAGATCCTGCTGGGCAGCACTTGGTCTCAGGTCCCAAGCACCTGCAGCATGGCTCAGTGGAAAGAGCGCAGGCTTTGGAGTCAGAGATCATGGGTTCAAATCCTGGTTCCGCCAATTGTCAACTGTGTGACTTTGGGCAAGTCACAACTTCTCTGTGCCTCAGTTCCCTCATCTGTAAAATGGGGATTAAGACTGTGAGCCCCACGTGGGACAACCTGATCACCTTGTATCCCCCCCAGCGCTTAGAGCAGTGCTTTGCACATAGTAAACGCTTAACAAATACCATCATTATTATTATTATTTGGCCCCCTCCTCCTCCTGGGTACTCGGTCTTCATTCTTAGGAGTCAGAATAAATCCAACTGGGCTCCCCTACCTGATTCTCAGACTGCCACTGCTCTTGCTTTGGAATCAATCATATTTATTGAGTGCTTACTGTGTGCACAGCACTGTACTGTGTGGGAGAGTGCAACTGATAGACACGTTCCCTGTCCACCAGAAGCTTACAGTCTTAGAGGAATTCTCCTCTGTGAGGTAGCTATAAAGTTTCCTGATTTCCAAAAAAGTGTCCTCTCTTTCTTCAAAGAAGAGTCTTTCAAGCCACCTTTCTTTGTCTAGACTGGAGGACCCCTCCCCTACTTTGGCCCTCTCAGTCCCCTTTCCAGAAGTGCCTCCCTGCCCCTCAGGTGCTCTTGACTACAGACACTCTACCGAACCCACTCCAATGACCCTTGGAGTACATTAGCCTTAAGTTTTTTTTCTTCTGAAACTATTTATTGATTTTTGAGAAGTTGCTTCACACCTAACCTCATAGCAATGGGAGTACGTTCAGAGGCTCTCCTTTCATAGGGAAACAAATTTTCTGACACAAAGGGAAGAAAAAACTAGTAGATGTAGCCAGATTGAAATCTGTCCTTGCTGAACATGGCTTTTTTAAAACCCAAAACAGGAATTGATGTAATGGCAATTAATAAGAAATAAACGGAGGGTTAACTTCACCAATTGCCATGAGAAGATAGGAGCCAGAAATGGTTGGCCCGTGAGGAAACTGGCCAGCATTCATTCATTCAATCGTATTTATTGAGCGCTTACTGTGTGCAGAGCACTGTACTAAGCACTTGGGAAGTACAAGTTGGCACCGACTTCTACTTCCCAAGCGCTTAGTACAGTGCTCTGCACACAGTAAGCGCTCAATAAATACGATTGATTGATTGATATAGAGATGGTCCCTACCCAACAGCGGGCTCACAGTCTAGAAGGGGGAAGACAGAGAATCTGGCCTCTACCTCCAGGCACATCCCGGAGATGAATCACATCCACCTTAGAAGAGTGCTTTGCACATAGTAAGCGCTTAATAAATGCCATCATTATTATAATTATCCACCTCCTTTTTTCTACCCGAAAAATAGGGTGATGTTAATACTGTTTGCACTCCCTGACTCAGGGCAATGTGGCAGAAACCAGTGAAGGCTGGTAAAGCCCAAGTGGTATTTGACGTGAAGCATATTAAAAACTGATATTGTGTGCCAATCCCCAGCGAGCTGAAAGGGCGGGGCCAATTTTTGTCGTTGACTCAGGTGTTGGAGAAGCTACAGGAAAGGTCTGAGAAACAACACCTGAAGGTCATGTATACCGCCGGCAACATTACATACAGAAGGATGTGTCAAGCCAACAATCTGTAAACCAATACAGGTGCACACATGCAATTACAAGCAAATCCACCTTGCTTATGCAATTCCAAGAACATAGCTGCCGCCGCCATCTCCATACACATACACACACACGCATACAAGCAAATCCACTTTGCCTATGCACTTCCAAGAACATACCTGCCCCCGATAGTCACACACAAGTACAAGCAAATCCACGTTGCCTATGCCCTTCCAAGAACATATCTGCCCTAATTAGAAGCAAATCCACCCTGCCTATGACCTTCCAAGAACATATCTGCCCCCGATATACACACAGAGTACTTTGCCTATGCACTTCGGTATCTGCCCCAAGTAAAACAAAACCACTCTGCCTATGCACTTCCATGAATATATCTGCCCCCCCGACATCTCTATACAGAGTACTTTGCCTATGCACTTTGGAATCTGCCCCAAGACAAAACCACTCTGCACTTCCATGAATATATCCGCACCTACACACATGCGCAAGAAGATGCAAATCCACTCTGCCTATGCACTTCCAAGAACATAATAATAATAATTTTGGTATTTGTTAAGCGCTTACTATGTGCCAAGCACTGGTCTAAGTGCTGGGTAGATACAAGGTAATGACACTGTCCCACATGGGGCTCACAGTCAATCCCCATTTTCCAGATGAGGGAACTGAGGCACAGAGAAGTTAAGTGACTTGCCCAGTCACACAGTTGATAAGAGGCACCTAGAACAGTGCTTTGCACATAGTAAGCGTTTAATAGATTCCATTAAAAAAAAAGAGGTGGATCCAGGATTAGAACCCATGACCTCTGACTCCCAAGCCCGGGCTCTTTCCACTGAGCCATGCTGCTTCTCATGTCTGCTCTTGACATCTCTGCACACACATACACACACGTACGCAAGCAGAAGCAAAGCCACTTTGCCTATGCACTTCCAAGAACATATCTGCCCTCGACATGTCGACACACACACGCGCAAATAGAAGCAAATCCACTCTGCCTACGCACTTCCCAGGACATACCAGCTCCCCGAAATCTCTACTTCCATACACACACGTACACAAATAGAAGCAAATCCACTTTGCCTAAGCATTTCCAAGAACATATCTGACCCCATCTACACACGTACACACACACGTGCACAAATAGAAGCAAATCCACTCTGCCTATGCACTTCCCAGGACATACCAGCTCCCCGACATCTCTACTTCCATACACACACGTACACAAACAGAAGCAAATCCACTTTGCCTAAGCATTTCCAAGAACATATCTGACCCCATCTACACACACACACACACACACACACACACACACACACACACACGTGCGCAAATAGAAGCAAATCCACTCTGCCTATGCACTTCCCGGGACATACCAGCTCCCCGACATCTCTACACACATACACACAAGGTAGAAGCAAATTCACTTCACCTATGCAGTTCCCAAAACACATCTGCCCCCAACATCTCTATAATGATGGCATTTATTAAGCGCTTACTATGTGCAAAGCACTGCTGTAAGTGCTGGGTGGGGGGGGGGGATACAAGGTGATCAGGTTGTCCCACGTGGGGCTCCCAGTTTTAATCCCCATTTTCCAGATGAGGTAACTGAGGCTCAGAGAAGTGAAATGACTTGCCCAAGGTCACACAGCAGACAGGTGGCGGAGCTGGGATTAGAGCCTATGACCTCTGGCTCCCAAGATCATGCTCTTTCAGACACGCTTAACAAATGCAATCATTATAATCTCTACAGACATACACACACAGAGTAGAAGCCAATCAATAAATCAATCGTATTTATTGAGCACTTACTGTGTGCAAACCACTGTACTATGCGCTTGGGAAGTACAAGTTGGCAACATATAGAGACAGTCCCTACCCAACAGTGGGCTCACAGTCTAAAATCCACTTTTCCTATGCATTTCCCAGGCTATACCTGCCCCCGGCCCTCACAAACACACACACACGTGCGCCAGTAGAGAAGCAGCGTGGCTCAGTGGAAAGAGCACGGGCTTTGGAATCAGAGGTCATGAGTTCAAATCCCGACTCTGCCAATTGCCAGCTGTGTGACTTTGGGCAAATCACGACTTCTCTGTGCCGCAGTTACCTCATCTGTAAAATGGGGATTAAGACTGTGAGCCCCCCGGGGGACAACCTGATCACCTTGTAACCTCCCCAGCGCTTAGAACAGTGGTTTGCACATAGTAAGCGCTTAATAAATGCCACTATTATCATTATTATTATTGTTAAGTAGGGGTAGATCCAGTTTGCCTGTGCAGTTGGAAACAGCTCTGTATGCCCCGCCAGGTGCTCAGTGGAAAGAGCCCGGGCTTTGGAGTCAGAGGTCGTGGGTTCTCATCCTGGTTCTGCCAATTGTCAGCAGTGTGACTTGGGGCAAGTCACTTCACACTTCTCCGGGCCTCAGTTCCCTCATCTGTAAAATGGGGATGAAGACTGTGAGCCCCCCGTGGGACACCCTGATAATAGTAATAATAATAATGATGGCATTTGTTAAGCGCTTACTATGTGCAAAGCACTGTTCTAAGCGCTGGGAGGGATACAGTGTGATCAAGTTGTCCCACGTGGGGCTCACAGTCTTAATCCCCATATTTACAGATGAGGAAACCGAGGCTCAGAGAAGTTAAGTGACTTGTCCAAGGTCACACAGCAGACATGTGGCGGAGCCGGGATTCAAACCCATGCCCTCTGAGCCCACTGTTGGGTAGGGACCGTCTCTCTATGCTGCCAACTTGTACTTCCCAAGCTCTTAGTACAGTACTCTGCACACAGTAAGCGCTCAATAAATACGACTGAATGAAAAATGAATGAAAGCCTGGGCTCTAGAAACTCCTCCCCCTGGGCTTCAAGGCTGTCCATCCCCTCGCCCCCTCCTACCTCACCTCCCTTCTCTCCTTCCGCAGCCCAGCCCGCACCCTCCGCTCCTCTGCTGCTAACCTCCTCACCGTGCCTCGCTCTCGCCTGTCCCGCCATCGATCCCCGGCCCACGTCCTCCCTCGAGCCTGGAATGCCCTCCCTCTGCCCACCCGCCAAGCTAGCTCTCTTCCTCCCTTCAAGGCCCTACTGAGAGCTCACCTCCTCCAGGAGGCCTTCCCACACTGAGCCCCTTCCTTCCTCTCCCCCTCGTCCCCCTCTCCATCCCCCATCTTACCTCCTTCCCTTCCCCACAACACCTGTATATATGTTTGTACCTCAACTCGCTCCCTTTGCTCTCCCCTCCACCCTGCCCCACAGCAGTTATGCATATATCTGTAATTCTATTTAAACTAATGCCTATTTACTTGTTTTGATGTATATACATCTACAATTCTATTTATTCATATTGATGCCTATTTACTTGATGTCTGTTTCCCCCCTTCTAGACTGTAAGCCCAGTGTGGGCAGGAATGCCGTCCCTCTGCCCATCCGCCAAGCCAGCTCTCTTCCTCCCTTCAAGGCCCTACTGAGAGCTCACCTCCTCCAGGAGGCCTTCCCAGCCTGAGCCCCTTCCTTCCTCTCCCCCCATCCCCCTCTTCATCCCCCCATCTTACCTCCTTCCCTTCCCCACAGCACCTGTATATATGTATATATTTTGCACATATTTATTCCTCTATTTTACTTGTACCTATCTATTCTATTTATTTTATTTTGTTAGTATGCTTGGTTTTGTTCTCCGTCCCCCCCTTCTAGACTGTGAGCCCACTGTTGGGTAGGGACTGTCTCTCTATGTTGCCAACTTGTACTTCCCAAGCGCGCTTAGCACAGTGCTCTGCACACAGTAAGCGCTCAATCATCATCAATCGTATTTATTGAGCGCTTACTGTGTGCACAGCACTGGACTAAGCGCTTGGGAAGTACAAGCTGGCAACATAGGGAGACAGTCCCTACCCAGCAGTGGGCTCAATAGATACGACTGATTGATTGTAACTTCCCCAGCGCTTAAAACGGTGGTTGGCACGTGGTAAGCGCTCAATAAATGCCATTATTATTAGGTGTCCGCCCCCCCCCACTTGGTCCGGTGTGTCGGGGTCCCGGGGGGGAGGGGGTGTCCGTCCACTCACCTGTCCGGTCGTTGGGGCGGTGCTTCTTGGCCAGGGCGAGTTGGGCCTGGATTCGGGCCTCCAGGGCGGCCTGCCGCTGGCGCAGCGCCTGCTCGCTGTGTCGGAGCCCCCTCAGCACCTGGCGGGGGGTCGGGCCGCCCTCGGGTGGGGGGCGGGACCCCCAAAGGGACCCCCACCCGGACCCCCAACGGGACCCCCGCCCCCTCCCCTGGTATGTCATGCCAGCCGGCACCAGCTCCTGCTGCACCCGCGGCCCGTTGGTATCCACGGATCCTCTCTCTGTGTTGCCGATTTGTCCTTCCCAAGCGCTTAGTACAGTGCTCCGCACACAGTAAGCACTCAATCTATTCTGTTGAATGAACGAAATTGTCTCTGTTGCCGAATTGTCCTCTCCAAGCGCTTGGTGCAGTGCTCCGAACCCAGTAAGCGCTCAATAAATACAATTGAATGAAATTGTCTGTTGCCGAATTGTCCTTTCCAAGCGCTTAGTACAGTGCTCCGCCCCCAGTAAGCGCTCAATCTATTCTACTGAATGAATGAAATTGTCTCTGTTGCCGAATTGTCCTTTCCAAAGGCTTAGTGCAGTGCTCCGCACCCAGTAAGCGCTCAATACAATTGAAATTGTCTCTGTTGCCGAACTGTCCTTTCCAAGCGCTTAGCCCAGTGCTCCGCACGCAGTAAGCGCTCAATCTATTCTGTTGAATGAACGAAATTGTCTCTGTTGCCGAATTGTCCTCTCCAAGCGCTTGGTGCAGTGCTCCGAACCCAGTAAGCGCTCAATAAATACAATTGAATGAAATTGTCTGTTGCCGAACTGTCCTTTCCAAGCGCTTAGCGCAGTGCTCCGCACCAGGCAAGCTCTCAATAAATACGACTGAATGAATGAAATTGCCTCCGTTGCCGAACTGTCCTTTCCAAGCGCTTAGTGCAGTGCTCCGCACCCGGTAAGCGCTCAATAAATGCGACTGAATGAATGAAATTGCCTCCGTTGCCGAATTGTCCTTTCCAAGCGCTTAGTGCAGTGCTCCGCACCCGGTAAGCGCTCAATAAATACGACTGAATGAAATTGCCTCCGTTGCCGCACTGTCCTTTCCAAGCGCTTAGTGCAGTGCTCCTCACCCAGTAAGCGCTCAATAAATACAATTGAATGAAATTGTCTGTTGCCAATTTGTACTTCCCAAGCGCTTAGTACAGTGCTCTGCACATAGTAAGCGCTCAATAAATACGATTGATTGATTGATTGATTGCCGAATTGTCCTTTCCAAGCGCTTAGCCCAGTGCTCCGCACACGGTAAGCGCTCAGTAAATACAATTGAATGAAATTGTCTCTGTTGCCGAATTGTCCCTCCCCAGCGCTTAGTCCAGTGCCGTGCACGCAGTAAGCGCTCCTTACCTCTGACTGACCGAAATGAGTCGCCCTGTCCTGTCCTGTCCTGTCCCGGCCGGGGAGGGCCCGAGCTCTGCACCACGACTCCCAATTGCGGGGTTGGGGAAGCGCTTACTACGTGCCAGGCGCCGGGGGCGGACACCTGACAATCACTCTCGGCCCCACGTGCGGCTCAAAGTCTCAATCCCCGTTTTCCAGAGGAGGGAACCCAGGCCCGGGGAAGGGAAATCAACCAATCAATCAATCAATCGTATTTATTGAGCGCTTACTATGTGCAGGAGCACTGTACTAAACGCTTGGGAAGTCCAAGTTGGCAACATCTAGAGACAGTCCCTACCCAACAGTGGGCTCACAGTCTAGAAGGGGGGGACAGAGAACAAAAACCAAATATACTAACAAAATAAAATAAATAGAATGGATAGGTACAAGTAAAATAGAGTAATAAATATGTACAAACATATATATGTATATGTCAATCAATCAATCAATCGTATTTATTGAGCGCTGACTATGTGCAGAGCACTGTACTAAGCGCTTGGGAAGTACAAATTGGCAACACATAGAGACAGTCCCTACCCAACAGTGGGCTCACAGTCTAAAAGGGGGAGACAGAGAACAGAACCAAACATACCAACAAAATAAAATAAATAGGATAGAAATGTACAAGTAAAATAAATAAATAAATAAATAAATAAAATAAATATATGAGAAGCATATATATTATATGTATATATATGTATATATTGAGAAGCAGCATGGCTCAGTGGAAAGAGCCCGGGCTTTGGAGTCAGAGGCCGTGGGTTCAAATCCCGGCTCCGCCAATTGTCAGCTGTGTGACTTTGGGCAAGTCACTTCACTTCTCTGTGCCTCAGTTACCTCATCTGTAAAACGGGGATGAGGACTGTGAGCCCCCCGTGGGACAACCTGATCACCTTGTAACCTCCCCAGCGCTTAGAACAGTGCTTTGCACATAGTAAGCACTTAATAAATGCCGTCATTATTATTATTATATATGCAGGTGCTGTGGGGAAGGGAAGGAGGTAAAATGGTGGGGGGGATGGAGAGGGGGACGAGGGGGAGAGGAAGTTAGGGGCTCAGTCTGGGAAGGCCTCCTGGAGGAGGTGGGCTCACTTGCCCAGGGTCACACGGCAGACAAGTGGCCGGGCCGGAGCCCATTGTTGGGTAGGGACCGTCTCTATAGGTTGCCGATTTGCCCCTCCCACGCGCTTAGTCCAGCGCACTGCACACAGTAAGCACTCAATAAATAGCAGCATGACTCAGTGGAAAGAGCCCGGGTTTTGGAGGCAGAGGTCATGGGTTCAAATCTCAGCTCTGCCCACTGTCAGCTGTGTGACTTTGGGCAAGTCACTTCTCTCCTCTGGGCCTCAGTTACCTCATCTGTAAAAATGGGGATTAAGACTGTGGGACAACCTGATCACCTTGTAACCTCCCCAGCGCTTAGAACAGTGCTTTGCACATAGTAAGCGCTTAATAAATGCCACCACCATCATTATTATTATTATTATTAAATACGATTGAATGAATGAACCCACGTCCTAGAAGCAGCAGGGCTTCGTGGCAAGATTATGGGTTTGGGTGTCAGAGCACGTGGGCTCTACTCCCGACTCCCCCTCCTTCCTCTCCCCCTCGTCCCCCTCTCCATCCCCCCATCTTACCTCCTTCCCTTCCCCACAGCACCTGTATATATGTTTGTATATATTTATTACTCTATTTATTTTACTTGTACATACCTATTCTATTTTATTTTGTTAATATGTTTGGTTTTGTTCTCTGCCTCCCCCTTCTAGACTGTGAACCCACTGTTGGGTAGGGACTGTCTCTATATGTTACAACTTGTACTTCACAAGCGCTTAGTACAGTGCTCTGCACACTGTAAGCGCTCAATAAATACGATTGATTGATTGATCGACTCCGCCACTTGTCTGCTGTGTGACCTTGGGCAAGTCACTTCACTGGGCCTCAGTTCCCTCATCTGTAAAATGGGGATGAAGACTGTGAGCCCCTCGTGGGACAACCTGATGACCTTCTATCTACTCCAGCGCTTAGAACAGTGCCTGGCACATAGTAAGTGCATAACAAATGCCATCGTTATTATTCCAGCCCCGTGCACTATCCACTAGACTACAGTGCTTCTCTATCTACCCTAGCTGCACTTCAGAGAGACCCTGTGCCCCCTTCCGCCTCAACTCGATTCGCTCCCTTTGCTCTTCCCTCCCTCTCCACCCCACATAACAATAATAATAATGGCATTTATTAAGCGCATACTATGTGCAAAGCACTGTTCTAAGCGCTGGGGAAGTTACAAGGTGATCAGCTTGTCCCACTGGGGGCTCACAGTCTTAATCCCCATTTTACAGATGAGAGAACTGAAGCCCGGAGAAGTTAAGTGACTTGCCCAAAGTCACACAGCTGACAATTGGCGAAGCTGAGATTTGAACCCACGACCTCTGACTCCAAAGCTCGTGCTCTTTGTCACTAGGCCACGCTGCTTCCACATCACTTATGTCTAGATGTATAGATCTGTAATTCTGTTAATATTGATGCTCATTTACTTGTTTCAGTGTGTCTCCTTCCACCCCACCACCCCGTGCCCCGCCCGGCCTTAGACTCTAAACCCGTTATGGGCAGAGATTGTCTCTATTGCGGAATTGTACTTTCCAAGTGCTTAGTACAGTGCTTTGCACACAGTAAGCACTCACTGAATACATTTGACTGAATGAGTAAAGGAACCCAACCTTCAACCCCTCACTCCTCCCTGGGTACACACTTGAGAAAAACTGATGGGTGAGAGTGACTCATTTTTTCATTCATTTATTCAATTGTATTTATCGAGCACTTACGGTTTGCAGAGCACTGTACTAAGCACTTGAAAAGTACAATTCCACAATAAAGAGAGACAATCCCTGCCCACACCGGGCTTAAACAAAAAAATAAGCTGGGCAGCAGAGTGAAGTATAGACTGGATTGGGGAGAGGCAGGAGGCAGGGAGGTCAGCCAGGAGGCTGCTACAATAATCAAGGCAGGATAGGATAAATGTTTGGATTAATGCGGCAGCAGTTTGGAGAGGAAAGCGTGGATTTTAGCAATGATGTGAAGGTTGAACAGACAGGATTTAGTGACATTGACTATGTGGGTTGAACAAAAGCGATGATAACACCAGGGTTATGGGGTGTGAGACGGATGGATGGTGGTGCTGTCTATAGTGATGGGAAAAATCAAGGGGAGGACAGGGTCTGGGTGGGAAGAAAAGGAGTTCTTTTTTGGACACGTTAAGTTTGAGGTGTCAGCGGGACATCCAAATACGGATGTCTCAGAGACAGAGGCAGATAGTTGGAGAAAAAGCCACAAAAATACGGATACACACCCTCAACCCCCCTCAAAACACCTAGAAAGAAAAACACTCCGAGATCTTTTCAGCCTTGGACAGCCAGCAGCAGTCAGTAACCACAGCTAAGTACAAAGAGAGAAGTAGAAGTAGCAGCCAGCAGCCTCCCCAGCTGCCATGGTCATCACTGACTTAGAATACACGGTTACACACTTGCACACAGGTCCAGCTGCAGTGTCTACAGCATTCTCCTCCATTCCTCCCTCTGTTTCAACCTCGATATTCAGTCCGTGGCCGTAACCTGCTGTTTCTAAATCCAGCAACGAGTATAATGTACATCAGTCAATGGCATTTCAGTCCTTAATGTAGGAAGAGCGCTGTACTAAGTGGTTGGGAAAGTATAAGGCAGTAGGATTGGTAGACACAATCCTTGTCCGCATGGAGCTCCATGCCCTGGAGGAGTTTATAATCCTCCACATTTCTATCCCCAATTCATTCATTCAATCGTATTCACTTAGTACAGTGAGTGCTCTGCTTACAGAAGTAATTATCATTGGCTTTTATTAAGCACTTGCGGTGTACAGAGCACTTTCTTTAGTGCTTGGGAGAATACAACAGAGTTGTTCAGAGTTGGAAGACCTGGTTTTGCACAAAGCAAGTTTCCCATCTAGGGAGGCTATACTCTGACAGAGAACTATATACTCTAAAGCACGCTATAAAATGCCATTGATTGATAAATTTCTAGGATCCCCCACTTGTCCTTCTTTCAGATAGCCCTTCTGCTGGTCAACATACTAATATCCCATCTTAACTACTAGCTACATTAGCGTACTCACCCATTTCCCAGACTCCAGACTCTCCACTCTGCAATCCATACTTTACCCTGATGATCCGATCATTCCTCTAAAATGTCTGCCCACAACTACCCAAAAACCTCCAATTTTTTAAAATGGTATTTTCCAGTGTTCATTATGTGCCAGGCACTGCAGTAAGCACTGAAGTAGATACAAAGTTGGACACAGTCCATATCCCTATTGGGGCTCACAGTGTTAATCCCCATTTTACAGATAAGGCAACTGAGATACAGAAGTCCAAAGTCAAGCAGACAAGGGGCAGAGCCGGGATTAGAACCCGGATCCGCATACTCCCAGGACCATGTTTGGTTGCCCATTCCTCTCTGCATCAAGCTAAAACTCCTGCGAGCACTCAGTCAGCTCTCTCTTCACTTACCCTCCCTTCTCTCACTACAACCAGCTCAAAGATTCGGTTCTCCAAAGGCCAACCTACCCAATGTGCCACTTTCTCATCTCTCTTGCCACTGACCTCTTGTTCACTCCCTTCTTCCTTTCTGGAACTCTCTCACCCTTCAAATAAAAATAATAGTATCTGTTAAGCGCTTACTATGTGCCAAGCACTGGGGTAGGTACAAGATAAATCCAGTTGGACATAGTCCATGTCCCACATCGGGCTCACTGTCTTAATCCCCATTTTACAGATGAGCACAGAGAAGTGAAATGACTTACCCAAGGTCACCCAGCAGACAAGTAGTGGACATGGGATTAAAACTCGGTTCCTTCTAACCTCCAGGCTCTTGCTCTATCCACTAGGCTACTGCTCTCTCCAGCTTCACAGCACTTATGAAATCATATTAATCAATGTTCTGCCCCAGGACCCCAGAACCCAATGAAGGATCTATAATTCACTCTAGCAACAGGGCAGACAGTGCCAAGTCACCTTGGAGCACAGGAATGGTAGTTAATTATGGTGTTCATTGGGTGCTAACTATGAGCCAAAAACTGTGCTACTAAGGTAGATTCAGAGGCACATCCCTTTCCTACGTGGGGCTCACGATCTAGGAGGGGATAGCCAGATAATAATAATACGAAGGTGACAATACAAAAATGGAGACTAGAAAATTAGACTAAGGACCTAAAGAATTGAACAGAAAGATATTTAACTTGATTTGGATAAGCGGTTCCCAGGAAGGAGAGTAAAGCTACTAGGCTAATTATTCAACCCCAGCTCACCATCACCATCTGTTTACTGCAGCCTCATTTAGGTCTCATACCTTTTCTCTCGTGGACACTGATTCCCCTCATAACGTGCCCCTTGCCATATCACTTAGCAGGTGCCTCCAAAATTTGTTATTTTTTCATAAATAATCCATAGCACCACTCTCCTCCCACATCACTCATGAAATTTACTAGAGAAAATATAGAACAAGGAGTCAGTGTTGAGTCATTGTTATCTCGGGGCAAGCTAAAGAGCCATTTTAAAACTTCAAAAACCCCATGCTTACTACGGTGGCAGCCAATTAATATGAGAAGCTGTTAGTCACATTTTTCAGTATGGCAGGTGTCAAAGCTTTGGGTGGAGCTGAGGTGCAATGGTATTTTTCCTGCAGGATTGGATCCTTAATAGGCCCAGGAATCGAGTAATTGGCAGCAGCTGCCCTGGGTCCTGGCCTAAGGGGACCATGTGTCCCACTTTGAACAAAACCAGCCTAATCTGGGAGGGTTTTGTCCTGCACTGGACAGGCCTAAAGTAGGTCTCATTAAGGTGGAGGACAAAAGCCCCTAACTCTAGTGGGGTTGATTACCACGGTTGGCTGCAGCTGCATTGCCACTGTTGCAGAAGAGGAAGAGCCCAAGCACTTAGTACAGTGCTCTGCACACAGTAAGCACTCAATAAATACAATTGATGATGATGATGATGATTGTCTCTTGCTGAATTGTACTTTCCAAGTGCTTAGTACAGTGCTCTGCACATAGTGAGTGCTCAATAAACACAACTGAATTAATGAATGAGGGAAGCAATGCACTGTGGCCCCTGTATAAGAGACCAGAATTTTTTATTTGCAGGGGAGGGCTCAATGTGGGACAGAAGCAGGGCCTAGAGGGGTTCCAAGTCCACAGAGCTTGTTCTGGTTGACAAGCAGCCAAATCAGGTTGGGTTGGAACGAGTTCAGGGGACCCCCAAAGACTCTGCAGGCCCCTCAGTTAGGTGGTTTCAGGCTAGGGCAGGTGACAGCAGAGATACTACCCTGAAGGCAGTTTTCTTTCCCAAGTGTACCTGTATTCATTGAAGCGTGTGGGTCTAGGGGGACAGCAGTCCATGGGACCACCACCACACAGGTCAGAAGACACCAGCAGTGAGCAAAAGGTTGTGATGCTAAAACAGGGCCGAGAGAAAGAAGGAGGGAAAGGAGAGAGGGGGCAAAGAAAAAGAGGGAAAGGAAGCAGCATGGCCTAGTGGAAACAGCAGGGGCCTGAGAGTTAGAGGACCTGAATCCTAATGCCAGCTCCACCACTCATCTGCTTTGTGACCTTGGGCAAGCCACTTAACTTCTCTGTCAATTACCTCATCTGTAAAGAGGGGATGAAATCTTCCTCCCTCCAATTTAGACTGTGAGCCCCATGTGGAACAGGGACCGTATCTGACTTGATTAAGTTGTATCTACCCCAGCCCTTGGAAAAGTGCTTGACACATAGTAAACACTTGACAGACTGTGAGCCCACTGTTGGGTAGGGACTGTCTCTATATGTTGCCAATTTGTACTTCCCAAGCGCTTAGTACAGTGCTCTGCACACAGTAAGTGCTCAATAAATACGATTGATGAAATAGCAAAATAATAGTAATAATAAAAGGAAATACTAGAAAAGAGAATCAGAGGAAAGAACAAGGGGGTAGGGAATAATGGTGGGGGGGCAGGAAAGAAGGCAAAGGAATTTACTGCTATCGTCCACCACTGTTTTAAGAACATGAAGTGGGAGGCAAGACAAACCTTGAAATTTAAGGACTGTCCCTCCTTAGCTGTAATAAATGTCCACCTCAGCCTGCACCTGCTTCTGGTTTACATTAAACTCACTTCAGCCCTGCTCAGTTATCTGATGATATAGTCTGGGGGCAGAGTGGAGATGAGCCTGTTAACATTAGTTCTCTAGAACATGAAGAAAGTGAAATTTCCATCCCTGGGGTCACTGCACAAATTTTAAATCTAAAGGTCATCATCAGTCATTTGGTTGCTCTTCAGCATTTTTGCTGAGGATTCCAAAACAGGTTAGATGCTTAACATACTTACCTATAGGGAAAAAAAACCAAACATAATTAATCAAGTGTGATGATGGAATAGAGCATTTCCTGGAGATTAATCACTAATTCTGTTGGAACACTGGTTTCCAGGAAGTTTCCAGGCCTGAGGTATAATTAGCTCTGCAGAACCGAATTTGAAACAGGAGGAAATCTCAACTAATAGGGTTCCTCACACACACACACACACACACACACCCTGTCCATGAAGTTTTTAGCTTTAGTCACTGTTTCCAGAGGATTAACTCTTGGGCTCACGGGTCATAATACCACCTTGAGCCTATGTTTAAAGAACCTAAGGTAATTAAATTCTTGGATGTGGGTAGAGGAGTTCAATGTGGGACAGGAACAGGTCCAGAGGGATTCCAAGTCTGCTGAGCTTAGGTCGACAAGCAGCCAAATTAGGGTAGGTGAGTTATCACCGATGGTATTTACTGAGTCCTTACTGTGTGCAGGGCACTGTACTATGCGCTGCTTGGGAGAGTACAACAAAGTTGGAAGACACATTCCCTGCTCGTTAGGTTAAGTTAGGTTAGTGAATTTGTACGAGGAGGTTAGACTACAAATGGGAGCGTTTCATGAGCTACCAACTATCTGCAAAGGCTGTAAAGCTACTATTTTGTTTATAGTATTGGCAGTGAACTCACAGTACTTGCCAATGCTCCCTTTCTCCCTCTTTTTCTGTTCCAGGACCCCCTTCTGCTCCCCAGATCACCAGGGCAAGGGATTACAACCCCCTTCTGTGGGAAGTATTATGATGTACTAATTCCCTGAAAGCCTCAGATTCCTAGGAAAGTTTTTTTAAAATGATTTGAAAAGAGAATATACAGTAAATCCTTGGTTATCTGTGGGAATGGAGGTTTAGGACAATATAGATAATCAAAATCCAGAGATAATTGAGAAGTAGCATGGCCTAGTGGATACAGCCTGGGAGTCAGAAGGACCTGGGTTCTAGTCTTGGCTCCTCTATTTACTGGCTGTGTGAGTTTAGGCGAGTCACCTAACCTCATCTGCAAAATGGGGATTAAGATTGTGAGCCCCATGTGGAACACGGACAGTGTCCAACCTGATTATCCTGAATCTAACCCAGTGCTTACTACAGTGTCCGGCACATAGTAAGTGCTTAAATTCCATTTTTAAAAAATCCCATAAATTTTGCTTTCTCCAACAATTTTAATCTTTTCCCCTCTCAAAACTTTTCACAAATGTTTCTGACAGAATTTGCTGATTTTAGTTGGCCACCTTCCCCTTATCGCCCTCTTTTTCTGATGAAGTAGTTAAAAAGTAGAAATAGAGCCCAGAGAAGCGGTCATAGTTGTCTAATTACCCTCCCACCAGCCTGGGGAAAAGCAGGCACCTCATGGAGGCCTTTTGATTACAGGGAGCATGATTAAAAAGGGATTAGCCTAATAATAATAATACTGACATTAATATTACTAATGATCTGTGGTATTTACCTTATCATGTGCCAAACACTGGGTTAAGTGCTGGGGATAGGGGCAATACAATCAGATCAAATGTAGTTTCTGTCCCACCTACGGCTCACAGCCTTAGGGGGAGGGAAAACAGGTATTTCATCCTCATTTTACACATGAAGAAACTGAAGCACAGAGAAGTTAAAGTGCCTTGGACAAGGTCACGCGGCAGGGAAGTGGCAGAGCCGGGATTAGAACCAAGATCTCCTGAATGGGCATTTGGTTATATGAAAACTGTTTTCCTTTGACTTCTTGATTTTGCTATGAAGCAAAATGTCTACCTTCTGCTTTCTAATCCAATGAAACATACTGTAGTGGGCTGTAAATGAGTTATTCTCAAAGCAACCCAATCACCCTGGGACATTTGTATTCCTCGCCAAAGAGAGGAGCAGATGATACTTCCGCCACTTTTATTTGAAGAACCCAAGGAGTACGTCTGAATCTATTGGCTGCTTGCCATAATTAAATATTGAGGTAAAGGAAAGGAATCATTTGACAGTGACATCTTCTAGTCACAAAAAGCATCTAAGTAATGCTTTATGACTCTTGTCAAGGGGGCAACAAACAGATGAGCATGTTTAGGATAGGTTCATCTCACTTTCATCTCAGCTGTTAGGATAGTTCTCTATCTTGGGAAAGAATAGAAGCAACAAAACTAGTGGAAAGAAGCCAGGTCTGGGAATCAGGATATCTGGATTCTAATCCCAGCTCTGCCACTTGCCTGTTGTATGACCTTAATAATAATAATGATGACATTTGTTAAGCGCTTACTATGTGCAGAGCACTGTTCTAAGCGCTGGGGGGGATACAAGGTGATCAAGTTGCCCCACGTGGGGCTCACAATCAATCCCCATTTTACAGATGAGGTAACTGAGGCTCAGAGAAGTTAAGTGACTTGCCCAGGGTCACACAGCCGTCATGTGGTGGAGATGGGATTCGAACCCCTGACCTCTGACTCCAAAGCCCGTGCTCTTTTCACTGAGCCACGCTGCTTCTTGGGTAAGTCAGGACACTTCTCTTTGCCTATTTTTCATCTGTAAAATGGAAATGAAATACCCATTCTTCCCAGTTGGACTGTGTCACATCAAGCAATCAATTATACCCGTATCTGCAATTTTACTTATTTATATTAATGTCAGTCTTCCCCTCTGGGCTGTAAGCTCCTTGTGGGCAGGGAACGTGTCAACCTCCTCAGGTATATTGTACTCTCCTAAGCACTTAGTACGGTGCTCTGCACACAGTAAGCATTTAATAAGCATTTAATAAATATGAATGATTTTCACCTCAGCCTCAGGGCACTTATGTACATACCTGTATACATTGTGGGCAGGGAACAAAGTATAGCAACTCTGCTGTACTCTCCCAAGTACTTAGTACAGTTCTCTACCCAAAGTAAGCACTCAAATACCACTGATGGACTGCCAAGCACTGTGCTAAGCACTGGGGTAGATGCAACATAAGCAGGTTGAACACAGTCCCCGTCCCAGATAGGGCTCACAGTGCAAGTAGGAGGGAGAACAGAACAAAACTCCTCAACCACACTGATTGATCAGTGGCTTCAGCGTTCTTCATTGACTGATGACTCCTTCTTACCTATCTGCTCTTTTCTGTCATTACACCCGAGCTGGTGTTCTTCATTCCTGCCAAGAAAATCTCAACTATTTCTTGCCTGAACAATTGCTCATACCTTCCCCTTGCCAGGAACCCCTTCACCCATCGGTTTTGCCGAATCACATCTATCCGCTTTTTCAAAGTCCTAAAAATATCATCTCCTCCTCAATCAAACCCTTCTGGTTCTCCCACTCCCTCAATAATTACGCACTTAGTTTATCAATTCACTTCATCATCATCGATGGGATTTTTATCTCGGGGCACGATGGGACCCTGTCAAATCGCTAAAGGATGTAAACTTTCAGTTCCTTCTCAAAAATCAGGTTTCACTTTGTTCAGGAGCAGGGCAGAAACAACCCCATGAGAAGCAGCATGGCCTTGTGGACAGAGCACAGGCCTGGAGTCAGAAAACCCGGGTTCAAATCCTGGGACTGCCAACTCCTTGCTGTGTGACCTTGGGCAGGTCACCTTACTTCTCTGTGCCTCAGTTTCCTCAACTCTAAAACGGGGATTCGCCCTCCTCCTTACTCCGTGAGCCGCATGTAGGGCAAGAACTGTGCCCAACCTGATTAACTTGTATCTATCCCAGTGCTTAGACCAGTGTTTGACACATAGTAAGCACTTAACAAAAAGCATAAATTTTTTTTTAAAAGTAACAAAAAGTTATGCAATAGAGGGGTTACAAAAAACTGCAACCCAAAAAGGCTTAGAGAGGGGAGCGAGGGAATGTAAAGGTGACAAAGCTATTTGACCCGAAGTTTCCTTATATCAATGTTGTGTAAATTCAGGGAGCAGCAGGGTGGGCTGACCAGACGCGAGGGATGGATGGGGACGCATACCTTCATTCTGGTAAGATGTGGTCATCAGAGTGTCCTCACTGCCGAAGCTAGATATAATCTTGGAAAAGCTACATCATTTACATCATTAGAGTACTTGTGCATTGTATCTCTTCTCAGGATGCTGTCCATTGTTTCTGGTTTTCTCCAGAAAAGAAGCAATCCATTTCGTTACGAAGAAGATTGGAAAAGGGAGTTTACAATGTTTCTTGAATGTAAAGTTGAGTCACTTCAACATTTTTAGAAATTGCACCCCCGGGCTCTCAAGCATTCCCCTGAAGTAGTACCCTGGTGTCTCTTCCCCGGCTTCCCTTCGCATCTCCACCCCGCCCACACTGAGGAATGCTCCCTGGAAGCAGAACTGAGGGAGCAGAGCCTCAGTGGTTGGATTGCTGGACTGGAAAAACTGAGCAGAGATGCTAGTGCCAGTGCTGACGGTCACCTAGGGTTCGTGGGTCCCCGAGACCACAGGGTCATTTTTCACGTGCTGCCAGCAGAAATATGAACTCTGGGGGCTGGCACCAACAGGAGTTTCTTTTCTCATCTGGTCTGGTGGCTGATGCTTTAGACTGTGAGCCCACTGTTGGGTAGGGACTGTCTCTATGTGTTGCCAATTTGTACTTCCCAAGCGCTTAGTACAGTGCTCTGCACATAGTAAGCGCTCAATAAATACGATTGATTGATTGATTGATTGATTGATTGATGCTGGGCGGTGGCATCATTTCTTGCTGAGCTCCCCATGTTATCATCTCATCAGGGAGGCCCGCTATAGAAACAGCTCAGTGCCACTCAGTACTGCTGCTGCCACCACCATGGCTTCACCCTCTGCCTCTTCTACACCGAGTTACCCGAAGGGCCAATTGGCCACCTGGGTGGAAAACTTCTGACAGAGAATGAAAAAGCTTTAAAATAATGGCCTAAAAAGCAATGGAAACCCAAGCCAGATTTAACGAAATATATGATCTTATCACATCACATGGATAAAACTCTCTTTAAAATAAATTTGGGTGGAATAACTTATTACAACAGTGCCTTATTGTATTTAACCGATCAGGTAAAAGTAGAGTCCTATATTCCCCTAAGATATATAAAGCCTCAAACTGTTCATGAAAAAAATTGCTAAATTATTATTACCTGAACTCATTTTCTCTCTTTGGAAGAATTTCCGTCATATTGCAATCAAGTGGGAGTGTTATTTACACAATTAATTCAGAATAATTAAAGCTTCCTTCAGTTGGAGCACACGGATTGTGATTATCTTTTTTTTAATCTCTTTCCTTCCCGAATTGCCTATTTCTTGAAGGCGAATTGTGCTGGAGTTTCAGGCTAAGATACTTCGAGCCTGTCAAGCTATGAGGTCGTTCAACCGCATAGTAGGTTGAAGCAGCCATCCCTAGAGACAGCAAGAGAAAACAGTGAGGAAAAAATGCTCCTATTTTCAGAAGAAATGGAGTTTTTGGGTGAGGTAGGTAATCAGTTGGTCCTAGGATAAAATAAAGAGAAGAATTGTTGGTTTTGTCTGTCTGTAAGCTCGTTGTAGGCAGGGACTGTGTCTGTTATATTGTACTCTCCCAAGTGCTTAGTACAGTGCTCTGCACACAGTAAGCGCTCAATAAATATGATTGACTGACAGACAGGGAGTAAGGAAAGAGAAAGGAGGCACAACACAGCAATTCCTTTAACTTTGTGATTCTTCACAGTGTCACCTCAGCATTATATATGACAAAAGGCCAAACTGCAAGATGTCAGATGTTTATCAGTTTTATAACATCATTACTGTAGGTTATAAATGTGCTCTCTTCATTCTAGTGTGAAAGCTAGTGGCTTGAATAGTTTTTTACCTTCCTGTTATCCCTAGGAATCAGCAGCAATTCAGTCAATTATACCCTCACTTCTAGGCCCAGACATACCTTATTTAAATATTTAGTAGAGATTCCTGGCTCGTAATTTTGAAATATAGTGGTTTCTGCTTTTGCTCAAGTCTCCCCACTCTTATCAATCAATCATTCGTATTTATTGAGTGCTTACTGTGTGCAGAGCACTTGGAAGAGTTCAATATAACAATATGACAGAGTTGGTGGACAAGTTCCTTGCCCACAGCGAGTTCACATCTAGAGGGGGAAACAGACATTAATATATAATATATATATATATGTATATATATATATATATAAATTACAGAAGTGTGCTTAAGTGGCTAGTGAGTGGAAGGCAATCTGCTACAAGTCAAAACTCACCTGTGCTGGCCTGCAGCAGCGTGGGAGAGAGTCGAGGGCGGAGACCCAAGTTTACTGCGTGGAAACCATTCCTGTATTTTTATCAATAAAATTCTATGAACACAATACCAGAATGATTGCAGATGGAGGTGGGGCGTTCTGGGGCAGATATGTCCATGGCATCGCTATGGGTCGGAGACAACTCGACAGTAAGACAAGTCAAGACCCCAGTGTTTAGCCCCATGGTTGGCACATACTAAATGCTTTACAAATACCACTATTATTAAGAAAAAATCCATTTTGAATCTATTGATTTTTCAGCCTACACAACTTCCTATGCGGATTCCACATTCTTAGTACCAGCTGGGTGAAAAAGTCCTCCTTTATGTTTGCCTTGACGCTATCATCTTTAAGTTTCAGTGAGTGTTCCCTCATCACAGGTGTGGAATTTGGTGAACTCTGTATTCATTCTGGCTACACAAACCTTTTAATTAAAAAACTTTCTTCATTAAGTTTCCCAGTCGGCCTTCATTATTTCCAAGAAAGAGTCCAAATCTTTTCATTCTATCCTTATTTGGAAATTTTACTAACTCTCTGACCATTTTGGTTGTCCTCCTCTGCATCTAAGAAAGGACATAATTGAGCTGGAGGAGACGAGAACTGCACCTAATATTGCATAATTTTGTACTGCAACAAAACTGGTTTCTCTCGTTTTCACTAAACTTTCCCAACAATCTCCACAGTTCTCTTTGCTTTTTTTGACTGCAAGCACATATTAAACTAATGGCTTCAGGGACCCATCAATGATGACACCAAGATCCCTTTGCTGAGTTACAAGAGTTGATCGTTTAATTGCAGCGGCACATAGCTAACAACTAGGAAAAATGCAAACCAAACCAACTTTAAATAAATCCTTCCCCCTTGTACATTGGACGAAATGTCTTCCCTTTGACTGGACACATGCTATTTTCTACTATCAGATCATAACTTCCTGAGGGCTGGAATTTTATCATTTTCAATCAATTGGTGCCCCCTCTCTAGACAGAAATAATTTCTCTCTCTTCCTCCAAGCCCATCAACTGGTTTTTCCCTTTCACTTGAGTTCACCCTTACAAATTTTTCCCCTCTGATTTGGGTGTGAAGATCATACCTTTTTTGGAACTGGAAGCTGATGAAGGCTTTTTAAAAACTGAAAAGCCAGGGCCACTGAATTGTGTGTGGTCTTTGTGTAACACTGCTGCCTGTAAAAGTCAAGTTATACGTGGAAGAAGCTGTTTTAGGGATAACAAAATCTCAATGCATCTCGGTGAAAAATGAATGGGGCGGAAGCTTTACGAACAAGATGTGTTTATGAATTCAAATGCAGTATTAGCAGATTTATAACACCTTTAACTTTCGCAAGTTTAAATCAATACTCCACTCAAAAAAGATAAGCCCAAACTTGTCTTATTATAATGACAAACAGAACTGAATACAAAGAAATTTCAATGGTGAAGACTGTTAGTTAGCATGCTGCGTCACGGCATTATATCAACAAAATAACTCCTGGTCGTCCCCCCACCCCGCCCCCCAACCCCCCAAGAAAAATCAAGGTAATGATTGTGCACTGCATGACGTTATTATTAGATGTGAACTTTGGTTCATGCAAAGTTTGCTCTCCCAGAGGCCTTGTCAAAACAATTTGCCTCTTCACCCACAGAAAGTCAATGAGCTACTCCCTTCGAAACCTCAGCCATGTTCCTTCCATAACACCAAGTGAATACTATGGTCTGGCATACTGGTGGCAAAAACGAGACCCATGTCATTCTGACCATCCAGTCCATCGAGCCATGACATTTCCCCAGCCAAGAAGCTTGAGCCTCTCTTCGACTTCCTGTATTCAGGTAGTGGCCAGCGGCTGATCAACGTTTCTGTCCGTAAGTCCATTATGTATAGGTAGCGGTGGTCGAACAACAGGGCAAAAACATCTCCAAAGCCAAGCAAGGACAAGTTGGCCAACTCAGGAGTCTTGATCACCCTGCAAGGACGAGAGTGAAACCAAGGTAAATAATCAAAACGTGATTTTGTGAATATGAGCTCATCTCCTGGTCAGGAACAGAGTCATATCATCTAGGGAAAGTGTCCAATCTGCTCTAGTCTCAGGAGAGATAGCGGAGTGGAAGTGAACCATTTCAAGTGTGGAGTGTGAATCAGGAGGAAGGACCAAGTAATACCCAGGTAACATATGTGACACGGATGGATCAGACACCGAAAATCAAGAGGTAGGGAAGGGCAGAAGAAAATTAGGAGTCTGTTCTGTCAGGGTAAATTTTTACAGAATATAAGACATCTGTTGGAGGAAGCAGATGAGAGATTAGAATCTGAACAAAAACGTAGATTTTTGGGTGTCACAGATGAGTAGCGAAATTATGGACGGGTAGGAACTCAGAAGGAGAATGACAGGGCAGGGGAAGGGAGGAGAAAAATAAGGGACATTTATTAGTCATTTTAAGAGCTGGAAGCAGGGCCACACCTACAAAACCCAAGCCCTGAGAGAGGAATTGTGCCATTATCCCATGGGATCTCAGGCTTGACTAACCAGTTAACTCTGCCTGCATATATCTGCCCTAAGCAAACTGCAGAAAAGAGGATCACTGTCTCCAGGATGTTCATAGGTTATATAAAGAAGATCATGCAATCGTGTAAATTGCTCTCTTATTAATCAAGACTTTGTAGTTCAACCACAGAAAAAATCTCTCACATCATAATGCTCTGGAGGCATTGACTCTTATTGCTCTAGTTAGCCTACACAGTACAGTAAACTCTGAAATTCAGCCCCCAAATCCCAAAGGGTCTTCAGAATGTTTGGCAGTCAATCCTCCACTAAGTAAATGAAATAATCTAATGTGTACTAGTCAAAATAACACATCACATTTCCACTGAAATTGGTTTTCATTCCTTTCCTATAGTGTCTATGTGCTATGCATTCTACGGGCATCTATAAATACTAGATGATGAAGATTCCCTGATATATTTTAGGAGCCAGTTCAAGCGGCATATCACCCTGATAGTTAAATTCCTCCTTTATGCCCAATCAAAACTCATACTACTTTAATAAACCCAGTTCTCCTATAACATGAGGGTTGTATTTTTGCGGAATCTCACGTTCAGGAAAATTCATGCTGTAGTACTTGTCCATTCCAGAGGCATGCACAAGCATCCAAGTGTGCAGTGCAGCTTCTTTCAATTACACAGCATGCGGAGCCCTGGTAAGGCCACAGTGTTGGAACAATACTCCCTAAATCTCTAACCACATTCTAGCCAGAACTTAGTGGAAATATGCATTTTGGCAGAACTATACAGGTGGAGAAGTGACTTTCTCTGGTGGGTCCTTAATTAACGTGGAAGCTAACAAATCAGCATCCTCCTTCCAAACACTCGAAGACAGTTACGTCCCTCCTCAGCCTCTGATTCTAAAAACAACACTCCAATTCATTTAACCTGTCTCAAATGACAGATTTTTCATCCCTTTTGTAATTTCTGTCACGCTTCTCTGAACCTTTCCTAAATCCTCGTTAAAGTAACAAACCTGACAATGGAGCCGAGGAGTTTTTAACAGTAGGCTTATTTTCCATCTCTTGCATTTTAGATTCCCCATCCTCTTTTGGGATATATATTTTTGGCGCCTCAGGGCACTACCTTGCACTTAACCCCAGTGAACTGCTTTCTGCTTTGGCAAAATCATTTTTCCCAGCCTTTTACGATTAAGCTATTTCTGTCTCCCGAAGTGCTGGCAACCCCGCCCAATCTGGTGTCATACGCTAAAACTAATTTTGTCATAATGAACTCTCCTAAGTGTTTAGCACACTGCTCGGCTCAGAGCAAGCACTCAATAAATACCACTGATTGATTGACTGATTAAACAGAAGAGTGTGTTCTTGGTTCCTGTATGTATGTTGCTAACAGAGGTGGTGGCTAGAGCAGGTCCTAGAATCTCTCCCCACTTAAGGGCACATCACTTTGTACATTCCTCCTGGTTGCCATTATTATTATTATTCTCATCATCATCATCATCACGTTATTTGTTAAGTGCTTACTGTATGTCAAGCCCAGTTCTAAGCGCCGGGGTAGATAAGAGATAATCAGGTTGGACACAGTCCCTGTCCCAAATGGGGATCACATTCCAAGTAGGAGGGAGGACGGATACTTAATCCCCATTTTACAGCTGAGAAAAATGAGGCACAGAGATGTTAAGTGACTTGCCCGAGGTCACACAACCAGCAATTGGCAGAGCAGGGATTAAAATCTAGTCCCTTGTCTCCCAAACCCGTGCTCTTTCCACTAGGCCATGACGCTGCTCACTGAGCCACTGATAACTATCTTTTTGGGGGCAATCCATGAGTTGACTGTGAATAAAACTGCAGCATGCTCCAAACTATACTTTTCTAGCTTGTTGTTGAGGAGGACATGAGTTATGGAATCGAAAGTCTTCCTAAAGATTAGAGAGACTAACTGTTGCTTTTTACCTATGTGAGCAGCCATTGATCAGGCATGACTCACTCATCAAATCTATGTAGAACGGTTCCCAGAAAGAATCGCTGGCATTTCTAAGTACTTACAAAACGACTGTTAAATTCATTTGCTCTAGTATTTGCCCAGGAATTAATGTCCAGCTGATTGGCCTTTACTTATTAGGGTCATGCTTTTCGACCTTTTAAAAGATGACCATAACATCTACCTCTTTCCAGTGTGAGCCTGTTTTGTTTTTAATGAAATCAGATCACAAGAGAGTCCATCAAAAAATGTACCGTCAGATTCTGGGAGGTTTTCTTAATTGACCAGATTTAAATGACATAAAAAAAACCCACCTTTAACAAATTGTTACCTGAGAATATCATAGCTGGCAAAGTCCCACTGGTACAGTCCTATTGCTGAGCTGCACACAATGTATTTACCATCAAAATGAAGTCTTGGCTGCAGGCAGATACTTCGATCTTCAGATACGGACAAGGTTTTTAAACATTTGCAATTGATTTCTCTTCCAATTGGCCAAATCTACAAATGAAAGGAAACACAGAGTAAAACCACATGGCATCACCTTGGGACATAAAATTATTTGGAAAAGATTTTCCAGAAGCGATAGTGCCACTCTAGACCTGCTATCCCAGGGAAGATGACAGGAATCCTGATATTTCTCTTCCCAAAGCAGTGTCAATAGGAACATTAACTAGTTGTTCCAAAATGGCAAGAGGAATGGGAGGAAGAGAATGATGGCTTTCTCTTCCCAAAGCGGTGTCAATAGGAACATTAACTAGTCGTTTCAAAATGGCAAGAGGAATGGGAGGAAGAGACTGATTGAAAATAGCAACATTAGCAGGAAATGTATTTCTTTTTGCGCCAAGAGGAGCACCATGTTTTATATTTTCCCTGGAAGACTTAGCAGCAAAGACTTTGGATAAAGGACCAGACTTATTTCTACTCTGAGGTAACCCGTGCAGTTTCCAAAAACCAAAAGCGAGATCTTTCAATCAGGCGTGGCAATTTTTCACTTTGATTGAGGTAGAGGGTAAACTTGGGATGAAGCATGCGGGGGGAGAGAAAGAGGGAAGGGAGCGGGGTAGAGAAGAAGGAAAAGGACAAGGAGGAAGAAAAGCAGAAAAGAGGAGGAAAGGAGGAAAGAAAGAGGACGGTGAGAGGGCACTTGAAACTGTTCTTTACTTCCACTGTGGACACCCAGGGTATTAGTTTATCCAAAATGCTGCATTGTCAGGGTCTCCCCCCTCATCCTCTTCCTGCATCATCGCTCAGCTCGTCATCACCAGCCTATGGGGCCAGCCAGAGGCCACTCCTACCCCAGTACCCCAAATGGCTGATTCATCCAGAACGAATGTACTCCTTTCCAGCCCAGTGTGTCACTTGCCCACTTACAGCCAATAAATACTGGACTGTACAGTCAATGTGCATAAATACCAAGGATAGGTATAAAAGCACAGATTCTTAAGGTACTTGTTTGGTTGACACACTTTGGGATGATGGGAATGAATCAGGGGAAGCTTTTGGGAGGAGATAGGATGTTAAGATGGGTTTGTTCTGATGGATTTGAAGGGGAAAGGAGTTCCTAGAAGGCAGGACAGTAGGGGTGGAGGCAGGAAAGTTCGGTGTTTGGAAGGTGAGTTTGGAAAGAGCAAACAGTGAGCTGGGGAGTAGTGGGTAAAGAGAACCGATATGTGAAATGAGAGAAGTTGGCAGAGAGCTTTGAAACCAATGATAAGGAGTTTCTGCTTAATGCAGGGGGAGACGGGTAGCCGCCGGAGGCTTTGCAGACAGGAGACATGTGCTACACAATATTTGATGATGAGATGACAATGGAGATTCCTGTTAGACACAAGAGACATGCCTCAGGACTGAGACTTCAGCAATGAGAACCTGAGTAGACATTTGACTTTCGTGCCAGCGACTTAACCGATATCACTCAGATGGTCTCATTCCTCTCACTCATGCTATCGCTGGGATATGGCATGCAGCGAGCAAGAAGGTGGGAAGGGGTGCAGTACATTGCAAAATCCAAGTGTGGTCTTTGTTTACATTAGCCAGTTAAAGGCAGAACCGAGACCAGAATCAAAGTCTCCTGTTTTCCAATGAACTAAGAGGAGAGTAGCACACAGCATATAATTCAGACAGAAAGGAAAAAGGTGGGAAGGCTGGAGGCTGAGAGATCAGTGAGGAGACTGGAATCTATCAATGGCATTTATTGAGCCCTTACTGTGTGCAAAGCAATGTATTAAAAGCCCTTAGGAAAGTACAGTTCAACAGAGTTGGTAGTCACAATCCCTGCCCACAAGGAGCTTTCAGGGTACAGCAGTTTAACCATGACATGAAACAGGGTGATGGTTGTCCGGGTGGAGAGGAAAGGATAGATTTGGGAAACTGGGGGAAAGACTTGGCAGTTGACAATGTGAGGGCTACAAAACAGTGAGGAATTGAGGATGATAGCAAAGGGGCAGGCTTCTGGGCCGGGAATGCTAATGGTGTCGACAGAGATGGGGAAATGAAGAAAAGGAATGTGCTTAGGTGGGAAGATGAAAATTTCAGTTTTACACAAGATGAGACTGAGATGCCAGTGGATACCCCTAATTGAGAGATCCTGGAAGTGGGAGAAAATGAGAGATCCTAGAGCAGGTGAGAAGTTGGGGGTTTGAGAGGAAGATTTGGAAATCAATACAAAGGTGGTAGCTAAAGGCATATGAGGAGATGAACTCTTCAGGAGAGTGAGCTTAAAGCAAGAGTAAAGCGTATCCACAGTTGGAAGGGAGAGGCAGAAGATGAGCCAGTGAATCAAAGTGAATTTAAAATGGCAACAATTAGTTACTGAGCGCTTACTGTGTGTGAGGGAATGTAAAATAGAGTTGGGAGACATGATCCCTGCCCACAATTAGCTTACAATCTACAGAAGGAGCTAACAGTCTAATTGGGTGTCTGGATTTTCACAGCAGTTTTCAGCTACATGGGTGCGAGAATGGAGGAACCTGGCTGTGAGAATGAGCCAGGATTTGATGCTGATGGCCAAGAGTAACACAGAGATTTCGGGAGTAGGAAGGGGAAAAGCAGAGAGGAGGGACAAGGGAACTGAGTTTGGTCGAAGGGTGGTACTGGGGGCATGAATAGTTTATGAGAAAGAACCTGACAACTTGGTCCATTCTTAACTTTCTCCAATTAAAACACCTTTCTAGTCATACTTGTAGCAAATGGACAACAACAAAATATTAAATACATACCTTGATTTCATACTTGTCAGCGCTCAGGAGAATATAATCTCCAGGGCTGTGCAAAAGAGACTTGACCTTGCACTTCTGTAAAACCACCTGCAATTGAAAAGAGTTCACATTCAAGAAAAGTAAAATGATCAAATCATCCTTAAGCGGTTTACTTCTTTGCCAGAGGGGTAGGAGTGGGAGGGGGGTGCTAATCAAGCTCAATGCACCTTGATTCTAAAGGTAGCCTCTCTCCTCTTTCTCATAGTTGGGCCCAGGTTTAAAAAGCAGAGATGAGCTACAGTGCTACCAACTGTAGCTGCATACTGCTTTTAACAAAAATAACAATAATTATGGGAGGGAACGGTTGTCGGTGCAAGTTGAAAAAGTCAGGGAGTGGCAGAGGCAATCTCTAATTCTGGGTCTGAGCTTAACTGGGTAAAGTCTTACTCTAAGAAACCAAACATGCCATTATATTCTACTCACGCTAGCTTTTTCCTTGCAATGGGCACAGAGCATCTTCACTAGATCCTTCAAGGAAGGATTCAGCAAGAAGGAAAAGCATCTGAAAGCTGCCTTACATAATGCGAAAGAGTCCATGCCCTTGGTTTCAATCAGGAAGTAGAAGCGGTATATACTGTAACCCATTTAAACTCTTCTTTGGGTCTGAGTCCTAGCCATTGAACCTAATTAGACTGCAAACATTTTGGATACATCGTTCAAAGGTGACTCTATAAATGATGACGGGGTAATCAAAATCTTTGCTAAAGACCTTCTACCAAATTGAAAATTCAGAATCCTCAAATCTATCTGAGCAAAGCTGCTAAGGCGCAGGGGGATGGCAGTCAATGGCAACTTCTAGAAGTCTGTCTTTTTTCCTAACTTGTTCGTTCCCAAAGTTCAAATTCACAATAAGGGAAAAGGTGGCCGGGCCCTACTCCAGAGTGGCTGCTGACTATTCAAGTGGGCCAGTGGCTTCCTATAAGGTTGAAAGAGCCCAGGTAAAGTCTCCAGTGTGAGTTTTCAGTACACAATATCCCAGATTTGATCTTGAAGAACGGAGATGAAACAGAAATGGTCTTACCTTGGTGACCCATTCTGTGTGGCCGGTGAGCGTGTTCAGGCATGTACCAGTTGATAAGGCCCACACTTTCACAGTGAAGTCTGCAGAACCGCTCACCAAAATATCAAGCTCATCGTTGTAGTCTACGCTAAACACTAAGGAGACACATGCATCCACCATTAAAAACAAACACATTTTGAGCTATAATAAAGTTTCTCTGCATATTCTTTTCAGATACTTTCAAGTTTAGGGAAGAGAATATACTACAGATAAGGTCTTTGACTAATACGTGAAAGTCTTTCTTCTCATTTCACTCACAGCAGAGTCATCTGGAGTTACCTGAAGTTGCGCTCACTGGGATAATAATAATGATGGCATTTGTTAAGCACTTACTATGTGCCAAGAACTGTTCTAAGCACTGGGGTAGATACAAGGTAAGCAGGCTGTCCCACGTGGGGCTCACAGTCTTAATCCCCATTTGACAGATGAGGTAACTGAGGCACAGAGAAGTCAAGTGACTTCCCCAAAGTCACAGAACTGATCAGTGGTGGAGCCATGATTAGAACCCATGACCTCTGACTCCCAAGCCCACGCTCTTTCCACTAAAGCCACGCTGCTTCTCTGAATCAAGACTAGAAAAATAAACCGCATCAAGATTTGAAGAAAATTCACTTATTTTAGAATTGGATCATTTTAATTTTAGGGCAGCGATGACAAGATTTTCAAAGACCACATCTGACCAACACACAGAGGCTCCTGACTTCTTTTTTTCTGGGCTCTGAAAGCAAGATGAAACATTCCGAACGCGGACAGCGTGGCCCAGGGGAAACAGCTCCAAAACTGGGAGAAAGGAGACGTAGCTTCGAGGTCCAGCTCCAATACTGGCCTGCTGTGTGACCTTGGGCACGCACAGGGAAGCAGCATAGTGTAGTGGATACAGCACGGACCTGGGACTCAGAAGGTCATGGGTTCCAATCCCAGCTCCACCACTTGTTTGCTGTGTGGCCTTAGGCAAGTCACTTCACTTCTCTGTGCCTCAGTTCTACAGATGAGGATCTGTAGAATGGGGATTGAGACTGTGAGCCCCACTTGGAAAAGGGACTGTATCCACCCCAATTTGCTTGTATCTACCCCAGCACCAATAGTACAGTGCCAGGCACGTAGTAAGTGCTTAACAAATTCCACAACTATTATTATTGTTACTTCACCTCTTTTGACCCAAGTTTTCTTGTCTGCAAAATGGGGATGAGATCATTTGGGATCCCCTGATGGGCAGGGACTGTGTCAATCTTATAACTTTATAATGTGGTAAATCCCTTAATACCATCATTATTATTACACAGCACTCAAAACGGTCATAAGAGGAGCTTTAAGCCTGATGCCACCAATAGCCTTCCTGTGCCACTATGGAATGCACACATTGCTGCACACGACATACAATCTCCCAAAGGACAACAGAACGAAAAATACACTTTAAAAACAGAACTTTAAAAAAAACCGGCAAAAATCAAACAGTGCACTGTGCATATCTGCACAATCAGTCCATCAGTAGTAACGACTGAATATCTGCTGCGAACAGACCACGGTATTAAAGGTTTGGGAAACCTCACGGAAGTATAAGATTGTGATCCCTAACCTGCAGGACCTGCAGCTTACAATCTAATGGGAACACTATCACACTTAAGTCCACGATTGCCTAAGAATGGGAGAAGAGATGCAAATAACCAACCCAAGGAGACTAAAAAAATAAATAAACAAATGTTGGGTAGGGACCGTCTCTATATGTTGCCAACTTGTACTTCCCAAGCACTTAGTACAGTGCTCTGCACACAGTAAGCGCTCAGTAAAGACGATTGAATGAATGAATCTAGCTAACAGTCTAGTTTTTATCCTAAGCGTGGCAAGAATCCAAATCTCTGCATGCTTCTTCCCTGATGGAGCAGGTAATTTTAAGTGACTACTTTCTACAGAACGCATATGTGGAATCCAACCATCAGACCCAGTTTGGAATTATTAGGTCATCAATGGTAACAATTCAAAAAACTAACTTTGCTGATGAAATGGTTCAATTCCATAGGGGCGGGATTCTTAGAAGATGGAGAAAGAGGCAAAACCTTGTTTAAAAGCTCTTGAAATAAGTAGGATCTTTGTAATTGACTCAAACCTGTGGTGCCAATAGGGTGTACCATAATGTGCATACAATTCTGCCATGCCTTTCACTATGTGTTTTGGCTAAACCACTGTTAAGGCATTACGGACCATTCTTCAGACAATGTGAGCCAGTTTGTGGTTCCAGAGTGTCAAAATAAGTTGACTGTCCACACATTCACAGTATCAGAACAGGTGAGTATTTCTGCAGGAATGCAACTCACGTTACAGGATAACTGAATGTACTTTACGGGGTTTTTTGAATCTGACAGTAGTGGTTTGGCACATGAGAAACGGAAGAGATAATGATCATCCCCGAGGGAGCATGGGAATGGGAAATAAAGACCAGATGAACCACACAGGTTGAAGTAGAATGGTGTCTTGTAGTTTTAATTTGCTATGGAAGGCCAGGACAAGAGGGCTGAGAGCAGTTACTGAAAGTCTAGAGAGGAGGAAATTTCCTAAGATGATTAAGCAGCAGTTTTAGAAAACAAAGGGCATAGTTGCATGTGGGCTGCATAAAGGAATCTGTTGTTGGCAAGGCAAGAGATGAACCCCAAGCCAGTGGGTAGGGAATGTGTCCGTTATATTGCTAGACTGTACTTTCCCAAGTGCTTAGTACACTGTTCTGCACGCTGTATGCACTCAATATATACGATTGACTGACCGACAGTTATCTGTTTCTTATTCTACCAAGGGCAGTTTCTGTGGCAAAAAGGAGAAAAGGAATCAAGGGGAAGGAGGCAAGAAGGGTGAAAGAGAAGTAGACCTCAGAAGGGTTCCATGAGCAATTCTTACCTCCCTTTTCACCTCACAAAGCTGTAAACTTTGTAAGTCACTTAGAGTGCTGGGGATAAAGCAGCCACCTTTGAACTTGGGAGCAAAAATCACGTAGGCAGAGGACAGGCAGAGCTGTCACGGCTGCCTCCAAAGCACTCTGCTTTAAACCAGCTGGCTCCCTAAACTAACAAAACATAGCCTTAGACTTGTAACTAGTAATCTTACCAGAGAGACAGACAAAATGGGAGAAAATGCTGCCTATACTAGATAGATCCAGCCTGCCAAACGATCCAAAGGCAGATTCAAGCTGAACTCCCACTGTAGCCTAGTCCAGCTGTGGGTGCAGGAAGCAACCATCTGACTTGCTGGGACACCATCATCATCATTCTAGACTGTGAGCCCGCTGTTGGGTAGGGACCGTCTCTATATGTTGCCAACTTGTACTTCCCAAGCGCTTAGTACAGTGCTCTGCACACAGTAAGTGCTCAATAAATACGATTGAATGAAGGAATGAATCATCATCATCATCATAATAAATAAATAATGATGGCATTTATTAAGCGCTTACTATGTGCAAAGCACTGTTCTACGTGATGGGGAGGTTACAAGGTGATCAGGTTGTCTCACAGGGGGCTCACAGTCTTAATCCCCATTTTACAGATGAGGTAACTGAGGCACAGAGAAGTGAAGGGACTTGCCCAAAGTCACACAGCTGACAGTCTCTTTTGCAGGCTCCTCCTCCCCCTCCCATCCCCTTACTGTAGGGGTTCCTCAAGGGTCAGTTCTTGGTCCCCTTCTGTTCTCGATCTACACTCACTCCCTTGGTGACCTCCTTCGCTTCCACGGCTTCAACTATCATCTCTACGCTGATGACACCCAAATCTACATCTCTGCCCCTGCTCTCTCTCTCTCCCTCCTGCCTTCAGGACATCTCCATCTGGATGTCTGCCCGCCACCTAAAACTCAACATGTCCAAGGCTGAACTCCTTGTCTTCCCTCCCAAACCCTGCCCTCTCCCTGACTTTCCCATCACTGTAGACGGCACTACCATCCTTCCCGTCTCACAAGCCCGCAACCTTGGTGTCATCCTCAACTCTGCCCTCTCGTTCACCCCCACATCCAATCCTATCCTATTTCTATCAGAATAAATAGAATTATAGCTATATACACATCATTAATAAAATAAATACTGTGTACAAATAAAATAGAGTAATAAAAAGTGCTGTGGGGAGGGGAAGGGGTTAGGGCGGGGGGGTGATGGGGAGGGGAGAAGAAGGAGGGGAGGAAAAAGGGGGGGCTCAGTCTGGGAAGGCCTCCTGGAAGAGGTGAGTTCTCAGTAGGGCTTTGAAGGGAGGAAGAGAGCTAGATTGGCAGATGTGCGGAGGGAAGGCATTCTAGGACAGAGGAAGGATGAGGGCCAGGGATCGACGGCGGGCACAGTGAGAAAGGATGCTTCAGTGAAGACATATATATATATATATATTTTTAAAGGGTATTTGTAAAGCACTTACTATGTGTCAAACACTGTTCTAAGTTCTGGGGAAGATACAAGTTAATCAGATTGCACACAGTCCCTGCCTCACATCTGTAGAAATAGAAGGGAGAACAGGTAATAATCCTCATTTTACAGTTGAGGAAGCTGAGGCACAGCTTCGGAGAAGCTGAGAGACTTACCCAAGGTCACGCTGCAGGGAAATAGGTGGCAGAGCCGGGACAAGATCCCAGGTCCCTAGATGACACTGCTTCACTCACAGTGAACTAGATCTCTGGGTGTGGCCCCTTTGGGAAGAGATAAGCTCCGGAGAAGGTGCGTGAGGGGAACGAAAACACATACCTGCACCTGTGTGACCTCGGAAGTGTTGGGTTCTGGCTCCTGAACTCCATTCCCAACAGGCTACTGTGTTGTCAAAGGATCCCGTTACCAGTTTTTGCTCATCAAATTTCACCGCAGCGCAAGTGTGAGTCTGGATGCCGTAGATGCACTGACCTGTGCTCACATCCCACAGCTTTGCAGACAAGTCATCTGACCCTTCAGAATGGAAAGACAGAAATGAAAACTGGACATCTTTCACTTCTGCCCTCTTCACCGGGCACATCTCAGCTCGTTCTCTTGGTTCCTGCCACGCTAACCGAACCCCTCCCACCGCTATCCCCCTTCATCCACCCAATTCCCCCGGCCTAGAACTTCATGCCACCCCACAAAATAATAACAGTGATTGTGGTATCCGTTAAGCACGTACTTTGTGATGATAATGATGATTATGGTTATTTGTTAAGCGCTTACTATGTGCCAAGCGCTGGGGTAGGTACACGGTTATCAGGTTGTCCCACGTGGGGCTCACAGTCTCAATCCCCATTTTACAGATGAGGGACCTGAGGCACAGAGAAGTGAAGTGACTTGTCCAAGGTCACAGAGCAGACAAGTGGAGGAACTCATGACCTTCTAACTTCCAGGCCTTTGCTCTATCCACTACGTCATGCTGCTTGCCAATGCTTGCTTGCACCGGGCACTGTAATGAGCGCTGGGGTGGATACAAGTAAATCAGGTTGGACTCAGTCCACAATCCCCCAGACCACAGTACTCTCCACATTCAAAGCCCTCCTAAAAATCCCATCTCTTCCAACAAGCCTTCCCTGATTAATTCCCAGCATTCCAAGTTGTTCAAACCCACCGGCCACTTCCAAAAGCCCTGTCCTTGTTTACACTCATCCTCAACACTTCCTATTATTCAGTTATACATTCAATTACTTACTTTGATACCTCTATGTGCAAATGCTTTCATGTCTGTCTCTCTCATTAGTGTCAGCTTTTGGGCAGGGAATTTGGGCAGCTTTTGGGCAGGGAATTTGCCACTTTTCTGTTTAGACCTTCCCAAGCCCTTTAGAGCTTTCTAAAACTTTCTACACTTTCAGAGAAGCAGCGTGGCTTAGTGGAAAGAGCACGGGCTCGGAAGCCAGAGGACATGGGTTCTAATCCCGGCTCTGCCACTTGTCTGCTGTGTGACCTTGGGCAAGCCACTTAACTTCTCTGTGCCTCAGTTTCCTCATCTGTCAAATGGGGATTAAGACTGTGAGCCCCTTACAGGACAACCAGATTACCTTGTATCTACCCCAGGGCTTAGAACAGTGCTTGGCACATAGTAAGCACTTAACAAATACCATAATTATTATTATCATTTCTAGTAAACTGCACTCAGTGGTGACTCAAATACCATTATTATTATTGGGCATGGCAGGAACACAGTAGAACAGGCAAACTCCACCAGAGTCTGTGTCTGTTTATTGTTTATTTTCTAGACTGTGAGCCCACTGTTGGGTACGGACCATCTCTATATGTTGCCAACTTGTACTTTCCAAGCGCTTAGTACAGTGCTCTGTACACAGTAAGAGCTCAATAAATACGATTGATTGATTGACTGTTGTACTGTACCCTACCAAGTGCTAGTACAGTGCTCTGTACACAGTAAGTGCTCAATAAATATGACTGAACGAACCATGGCATTGGCTTACTTAAAAAAAAATCCCCAACTAACCCTACAAAATATCTACATGAATAATTAATATCCTCAGTGATTATTTTAAGGAAGGTAGAGAGATTTTTTTTTGCCCTGAATTATATTGTTACTATTGGGGAAAATAAAAGTAGTTCATAAATTGGGAAAAATTTCAGAATAAGCTAGCCTTCACTGCTAGCTGCTTAAAGACCTAGAGGCAGTCCTTAGGACATTTTGAGCTAAAATGAGATTTGTTAAGTGCTTACTATGTGCCAAGCTCGGATTTAAATTCTAGGCAACTTAAGTGAGAAAGAGTCTCTGTCTCACGTGGGGCTCACAGTCTATGTAGAAGGGAGAACAGTTATTGAATCCCCATTTTACAGTTGAGGAAACTGAGACACAGAAAAGTTAAGTGACTTGCCCATGACCCCACATTAAGCAAGTGGCAGATCCAGGATTAGAACCCAGGTCTTTTGACTTTCAAGCCCGTGCCTTTTCCACTAAACCACAATGCTTCCCATCACTATCCCAGTTTCAGGGCCTAACTACCATCCCACCCCAACTCCCTAAAAGCTTCAGATAACTTTGTGCTCAGCTAACATCCTTCCCCCCACATCAGCCACACATGTTCAGTAGATTTCAGGCAGAACTGCTGCTGCTTTTAGAAGTGAAGATTAGAGGTGGGGCACACGTTACTCCTCAGAAAAAGAAAAAAGAAACATTTTTAAGTCCAACTTCACACCTATTTCAAGTTGGAATCAGGGAATCACACCAGAAAAGCTTTCTATTTAATGCTACTTTGGGATCACTGCTGAAATTCTAGTTCATGCTGGCCTAATTAATGGTTTGGGGATTATACTAAATCAAAAATCACCAGAACTGTTTTACTCAGGCTGAACTCTGAAACATTATCAAAAGAACAAAAAGTTCTGGTGGAGTTGGGCAGTTTGGCCCAGGGCTGTGGCTAAAATGTAACTTTATCTGCAAAAGGTCAGTATACTCAATGTATTATGCTGAGCTTTCAATGTCCTACGAATATCCCCCTCTTTCCTGCAGCCCAATTTTTGGCCATTTCATTGCTAAACAGCAATTCTTCCCAAAGGCAGGGTATGAGAAAAAAGTAACTGTTCAAAAGAGTTCTCAAATTAGCCAAACACTGTTCCCTGATAATCAAACCTGTCAGTCCTCACATTTGAGAGGGAAGTGGGGATTAAACTGATGACTATTAAGAAGTTTCCCCAATCAACTATAGGTTTGAGTTATTCATTTTCTCTCACTCTCTTTCTCACCCAATTAAATGAAGAGTTGCCTGGAGTTAAAATATCTCTCTGGCAACAAACAGCAAACCCCTAATCAATACTGGAGAGAGTCCTAGAACACGGTTGCACAATGTTCTGTTCAACTATGATCATTTACTGCGAAGAAACCCACCCCAAAAGCCTCAATTTATTTTCATGGAAAAAAAATGCGTGTACACTTCAAGTTATAAATCTATAAGTTGAAATTACGAATGACACTTATTTGACTGGAAAATGCACGGGGATGGGAGTCAGATGACTTGTGCCCTAGTCCCAGCTCTGCCACTGGGTGAGCATGGGCCGGTCTCTCCTCTCTATGCCTCAGTTTCCTCAACACTAAATTGAGGCTATGATTCCCTTCTCCCTAACTCAAAGTGAAGGAAATAAAAATGACGTTAAGTAACAAGAAAGTGCTCCAAGAGGCTTTCCCTGACTAGGCTCTTATTTCCCCTATTCACCCTCCCTCCTGCGTTTCCTTTATACTTGGGTCTGTAACCCCGTAAGCACAATGACATTCACCCCACTACTAGAGTACTTAACGGCAATCGAATGAATTGAATGAATATCCTTTTACTCTTCAGCTTATTTACATATCGGTCTTATTTAAATATCTGTCTCCTGACATACAGTTATGTACTTAATAACCCAAGCAATAATAACAGTCTATAAGTTCCTCATGGGCAGGGAGCATATCTAAGAACCTTACTGCATTGTACTCTCCCAATGTGGCTCCCAGTCTTAATCTTAAGAGAAGCAGCGTGGCTCAGTGGAAAGAGACCGGGCTTTGGAGTCAGAGGTCATGGGTTCAAATCCCGGCTCCGCCACTTGTCAGCTGTGTGACTCTGGGCAAGTCACTTCACTTCTCTGTGCCTCAGTTACCTCATCCGTAAAATGGGGATTAAGACTGTGAGCCCCACGTGGGACAACCTGATCACCTTGTAACCTCCCCAGCGCTTAGAACAGTGCTTTGCACACAGTAAGCGCTTAATAAATGTCATTATTATTATTATTATTATTTTTCTCTGTGACTCAGTTACCTCACCTGCAAAATGGGGATTAAGACTGTGAGCCCCCAAGAGACAACCTGATCACTTTGTAACCTCCCCAGCGCTTAGAACAGTGCTTTGCATATAGTAAGCGCTTAATAAATGCCATTATTATTGTTACAGTGCTCTGCACCTAACAAGCACTCAATAAATGTCAGTGATTGGAAAATGAATGTGCTATTTACATTCAAGGTATTACCTGTTTTAACTTTCGGGTTTTAATGAGAACATAGGGGAAGCGCCTTAAGCACTTAATACATGTCATTATTATTATTATTATTATTTAACGTCTCTGTGCCTCAGTTACCTCACCTGTAAAATGGGGATTAAGACTGTGAGCCCCACGTGGGACAACCTGATCACCTTGTAACCTCTCCAGCGCTTAGAACAGTGCTTTGCACATAGTAAGCGCTTAATAAATGCCATTATTATTATTATTACAGTGCTCTGCACCTAACAAGCACTCAATAAATGTCAGTGATTGGAAAATCAATGTGCTATTCACATTCAAGGTATTACCTGTTTTAACTTTCGGGTTTTAATGAGAACAAAGGGTAAGAACCATCTCGAATCTTAAATGTGCATTTTCAATTTTAGTCACCAACTCCATTTGGGGGTTGAGGGAAGGCAACTACTGGGGCGGGTGAGCAGTCCTAGTTAACTCGTTCCACACCGCTGGGAGTCAGAAAGGGACCACAAGTGGAACCAAGATAGCAGCTCCAGCTTTCATTCTCTATCGACAGCAGGAGGAAGAGAATGACCTCACAGTCTTTTAGACTTTTAAACAGTCTTTTAGACTGTGAGCCCACCTTTTAGACTGTGAGCCCACTGTTGGGTAGGGACTGTCTCCATATGTTGCCAATTTGTACTTCCCAAGCGCTTAGTACAGTGCTCTGCACACAGTAAGCGCTCAATAAATATGATTGATGAAGAGAAGGAAAAGGATGCCACTGCCGCCCCTTCCCCAGTCCTCACCGAGTCCCGGCCCTGACGCATCCCCTCGTGCCTAACCCAAAGCGGGCTCCCCATGGGGCCGTCCTGCTTCTGCTGCTCAAGTGGCTCCAGAACCACTCCAATCCACTTCCCAACCACCGGCGAATCCCCCAGAGCGGCTCGGTGGATCAGTCCGGGTGAGGCGACCTCATGGGGCACTGGGGAAGGAGGTGGTGGTGGTGCTGGGGCCCTGTGAGGACCAAAAGAGCAACAGGAGGGAAGAACAGCAGGAGTGAGAAACTCTCTCCCTCGTCCTTCTCCATTTTTTCTCCCCTTACCTTCCTCCTTATCATTTCCTTCTTCCACCAACTTGCTCCCTATTCCCTCAAATTCCTACATCCACACTGAAAAGGAAGAATGGGAAGCCCAGTTTTTGGTCAGATTTAAGTAGCATTCCCTAAATGGAAACAGGAGATACATTCCAACCTCCTCTGTTATTTCACCGGGCTTGAGATCACAGATCCAATCGGGCCCCGTGCATGGCAAATTTCAGCCAATTCAGTTCAAAAATCACAAATCTTGGTCATTCAGGTGATGTGCTTCATTTACCCCTCACTTCAAAAATGAAAATTCAGACGACTGGGAGGCCATGTTTTTCTGCTTTGGAACCAATGTACAGACATGACCAAAGAATCATTAAGACGTCATTGCTTCCAGCTTCCTCTCCCTCTTTGTAAACTCTGCCTTTGCTAACACAGGACTTGGCATAACAGCAATGTTATTTACTAATCATACATTGCATGCAAAGCACCATACTAAGTGTCGGGAGAGAATACACAGGTAGGGATTAGACACTGTTTCTGTCCCTCGGCGAGGGTGGGGAACTCACAATCTAAGAGAAAGGGGCTGCCATTGGCACTGAAACTGCCTCCACGCTGGTACAAACACTTGTCATAACCCACCTCGACTATTGTATCAGCCTCCAGGCACGGAGCGGACACTCAGAAAGTACTGAGAATCAATGGTGGGAAAAAAAAAATGCACTAAGAATTTCACTCTTGATGGTGTAGCAAGCAAGATACATATATACCCTTATTGCCAGCATGAGAAATAGCAACACTTTAAGTTGAGGCTTGCATGCACAAGGCGTGATGGTGGCCCCTAAATTTGTGAGGCACAGCCAAACCAGTCAGCTTCAGGACTTGCTCATCGTCATCATCATCAATCGTATTTATTGAGCGCTTACTGTGTGCACAGCACTGTACTAAGCACTTAGGAAGTACAAATTGGCAACATATAGAGACAGTCCCTACCCAACAGTGGGCTCACAGTCTAAAAGGGGGAGACAGATAACTAAACCAAACATACTAACGAAATATGTTACAACATAACAAAATATGTCAGAGAGGGTTCCTGCTTCCCACCCACCCTGACTACTGCATGCCCTCAGTCCAACTATAACTAAGGAGCAGTGGAGGTGGGAGAAGGTTTCATATGCACTTACATTTCTTCATAGCTACATAAAGCTACCTCAAGCCTGGAAAAAAAAGGATATTTAAGTGTCTTATTTTCCAACCGTAGATCAGCAAGAACCCAAACAGTTCTTTTTAAATTTTGGGGTGCAGAAGGCTCGGACCCCAAACCTTCCATGGCTGCTAAACAGGGGAGGGAGCTCGCCCCCCGAATCCAGCCTGTGCAGAACCCTATTTCAGAGGGAAGGAAACAAGGACACGAGCTAAATATCAGTCCTTCGACATCCTGTGAAAACCGTTTCACTATCAGATTTTGCCGGCTTAAGACTGCACATCAGATTGACCCAAGGATGTATCGCGGCCACTTCTCTGAGATTGCCTTTTTGCCCAAAGGACTCTTCTGAGAACGCGTCGGTACATTTCCTGGTGCCGCCAGACAGTGTGTGGATTCTCCAAACAATCAATCAATCAATCAATCAATCGTATTTATTGAGCGCTTAGTGTGTGCAACAAGGCTTCCTCGCTGACAGACAGGGTAGCCCCAACAGGGCCAGGCCTTTCAAAGGGTGGGACTGGGGCCTCAGCCTCCTTGCTGAGGAGCTCGGCCCTCCATCGCGGCGCCTGAAACCCACGCCCTCACCGCTCAAGTGGGAGAAGCAGCGTGGTGTAGTAAATAGAGCCTTGGCCTAGGACTCAGAAGGTCACGGGTTTTAATCCTGCTACCTGACCTTTGGCAAGTCACTTCACTTCTCTGTGCCTCAGTTGCCTCATCTTTAAAATGTGGATGGAGACCCTAAGCTCCATCTGGGACAGAGACTGTGTCCAACCCGATTTGCTTGTATCCACCCCAGCACTTGGTACAGGGCCTGGCACATAGTAAGCACTTACCATATACCATGATTATTGTTGCTATTTTTATTATTATTATGTGGCGTGGGGTGAAGCAGGGACTGTGGCCCAAGGCCCTGACCTTTGGGGTCCGGTTACTTGGGGGTCTGTGACCTCCAAATCCCAGTCCACCTCTGGGTTGCCCAAGGACTGGAATGGAAGGTGGGTCAAACCAAGGCTGCATCCTTGTAAAAATTGGGAAATTTTGTTCCTGGACTGGGAGGACGTGGCGAGGCAGCATTGGGAGTGTTAGCTTTGATACCTAATTTAGCAGTTGTTTCTGGGTGAGCAGGACCTGTCTTCAGTTTACATCATAATAATAATAATAATAATGGCATTTATTAAGCGCTTACTATGTGCAAAGCACCGTTCTAAGCGCTGGGGAGGTTACAAGGTGATCAGGTTGTCCCCCCGGGGGGCTCACAGTCTTAATCCCCATTTTACAGATGAGGTCTCTGAGGCCCAGAAAAGTTAAGTGACTTGCCCAAAGTCACACAGCTGACAATTGGCGGAGCTGGGATTTGAACCCATGACCTCTGACACCACAGCCCGTGCTCCTTCCATTGAGCCACACTGCTTCTCTATATGTTTTGTTTATTTCTAGGCACATGGCACCGTGCTATGCCCAGAGAAGCAGCGTTGCCTAATGGAGAGAGCATGGGCCTGGGGGGTCAGAAGGACCGGGGTTCTAATCCCACCTCTACCACTTGTCTGCCGTGGGACCTTGGGTAAGTCACTTCACTTTTCCGGGCCTCAGTTACATCATGTAAAATGGGCATTAAAACTGCGAGCCTCATGTAGGACATGGACTGTGTCCAAACTGATTAGCTTGTATCCACCCCAGCTCTTAGTTCAGGGCCTAGCACACAGCAAATGCATAACAAACAACATATTTTTTTAAAAAGTAGGAGCCCAAATGATGATGATGATAATAATGATAATAATAATAATGTAGTCTAGAGAAATGAGCATGGAAGTAGGAGTTAGAGGACTTGGGTTCTAGTCCAACTCTGCCCCTGGCCTGCTCATGACCTCGGGCAAGTCACTTAAATTCTCCGTGCCTCAGTTTCTTCATCCGTATAACGAGAATAATAATACCTGCCTCTCCCGATCTCACAATGACGTGAGGGTAAAAATGAGTTAACGGAAGAGACGGTGCTCTGGTAAAAAAAAAAATTTTGAAAAGCTCTACACAAATACAAGGTACATGTCCAAAGAACCCACAAGGTACACGTCCAAAGAACCCTCGACACTAACAATACATCGTTCTCACTAGAAATTGGCCCAGACCTAGCTCAGCTGCTGCTGATTTCAAGATTTGGGACCAATTAAAAGTTCAGAGGACCAATTAAAAGTTGAGTACCGATGAAAACTGACAACGCTTAGGCTGTGTTTAAGTACACACCCCCAAAAAACTTGATTTATGAGCCTGAAGGGAGAGCACTTACTCACCTGTACAGAGAAGTCCATCTTTATAGTAAAGTGCATACACCCTGGCACTATGTCCAATTAACGACGAGGTCTCAAAGGCTTCATGGTCCTTCAGTTGCTTCATTCTTAAAATGGCCTTCAAATAAACCTTCTTCCAATGGAGAGCGTCCTGAACGGAATCATCTATCTGCCAGCCCAAGTTCTTACAGGCCGTCTGCCACACCTCTGTACAGGCACTTATCACCTTATTCCACTGCTTAGAGACGAGGCAACATGTGAGTAAGGTCTGAGGATCGAGCCATTTTAACAAATAAAAACTGAGTTCCAGTGGAAGGAGTTTGAGGAAGTCCCGCTTGAGAAGGGTCTCTAGGTTATTGGAGAGATGCCTGAGCTGGATTGCTCCACTCAAGCTAATCAGGTGATCCAGAGTTTCATTTTTCTGCAAGTCCGTCAGAGAAAGAAACGTAACAGAAATGTTATCAAGCCATGTCTCAAAGTCCTTTCTCTCCATAAGGTTATGGAAAAATTTACCTGTGGCACATCAAAATATTGTATTAGTTCTGCTCAGAAAGACGGTACAAGAATGAATACTATGAAATTAAGTATTAAAAATTAGTCAGCTTTTACAATGCAAATCATCTGTCATTAATCCATGACACTTTACAGTTCATTCACTATACATGTCTTTACAATTATCATCATGCATACACAAAAACTGGTCCTGAAAAATCAATATACTTAAACAAGTAATGATCCTTGAAACAAAATGCCATCGCAGTAACAACACCTAGAACCACTCGGAGATCTCACTACATGCTCCATGCAATTTCCTTCTAAAAGGCCTAAGTTCTCCTTAATATGGGGTTCTGCAAAAAAACTGTAAACCCTATGTTACAGGAGAACTGTTTTTATCTATATTCTTTAAAGTTTCTTTATCGGTACACAAGGCAGGGATAGTCTCTGAACTTGATTTGGTGGCAGAAATAACTGAAAATATCTTCAAGCCATGAAAACTCATGTCTGCAATCCATTCTGGAAAGTATTTTTCCTTCAGTTGACCTACACTTGTGGACTGCAATCTCAAAAACTAGCTAACCTATATTAAAAGCAAATTGCCAGGAAAGCAAAGTTGGGGGGAACTGTACCCCTCTCCTCAACATACGACATAAGCTGGGGGGGTTCATAAATCCTGGGTAATTTCTGGAAAACAGCATTCCAGTATGTTCAAGTCCTTTCTGTCATTAGAAAAGGGCTCTAGAATTTCTCTTTGACCTCTTTCTTGGACTCACTAAAAGGTAGTAGGTGAGTCCAAATTATGGCTCAAGTTTCTCTGAAACGAGGACTGGGAGACTAGGATTCTCTGTAGAAAGTAGGCAGTTGAGTTTATAACATGTTCAAAAAATTTTAATGCCTCATTTTAAAAAGGGATAGCAATTAACAATGAACAATAATTTATACATCAACAGATTCCAAATACCCTTTTTGAATACCCATGCCCATCTTCCCCGTCAGCTCTTCCATACCTTTAACTCCCTTCTCAGGCCCCCTGTTCCTCCCCCTCCTCCTTCCCTCACCTCCAACTTCATTAATAAAATTAACTCTATCAGGTCCGAGCTCCCCAAAGTCACTCTTCCCCCTTCTGCAACCCCCCGGCTCTCAGCCCTCTCTGCTACTTTCCCATCCTTCCCAGCAGTATCCTCAGATGAGATCTCCTCCCTCCTCTCAAGTGCTACTCGGGCCACCTGTGCATCGGACCCCATTCCCTCTCATCTTATGAAATATCTCGCCCCGTCCCTCCTCCCCTCAACTTCCAACTTCAACTGCTCACTCTCCACTGGTTCCTTCCCCTCTGCCTTCAAACATGTCCACGTCTCTCCCATCCTAAAAAAACCCTCTCTTGACCCCACTTCCCCTTCTAGTTACCGCCCTATCTCCCTCCTACCATTCCTTTCCAAACTCCTTGAACGAGTCGTCTACACCTGCTGCCTCGAATTCCTCAACGCCAACTCTCTCCTCAACCCCCTCCAATCAGCCTTCCATTTCATACATTCCATGGAAACTGCCCTCTCAAAGGTCACCAATGACCTCCTGCTTGCCAAATCCAACGGCTCCTACTCTATCCTAATCCTCCTCGACCTCTCAGCTGCCTTCAACACTGGACCAGCCCCTTCTCCTCAACACGCTATCCAACCTTGGCTTCACAGACTCTGTTCTCTCCGGGTTCTCCTCTTACCTCTCTGGCCGTTCATTCTCAATGTCTTTTGCGGGCTCCTCCTCCCCCTCCCACCCCCTTACTGTAGGGGTTCCTCAAGGGTCAGTTCTTGGTCCCCTTCTGTTCTCTACACTCACTCCCTTGGTGAACTCATTCGCTCCCACGGCTTCAACTATCATCTCTACGCTGATGACACCCAAATCTACATCTCTGCCCCTGCTCTCTCTCCCTCCCTTCAAGCTCGTGTCTCCTCCTGCCTTCAAGACATCTCCATCTAGATGTCTGCGCGCCATCTAAAACTCAACATGTCGAAGACTGAACTCCTTGTCTTCCCTCCCAAACCTTGCCCTCTCCCTGACTTTCCCATCACCGTTGATGGCAAGACCATCCTTCCCGTCTCACAAGCCCGCAACCTTGGTGTCATCCTTGACTCTGCTCTCTCGTTCACCCCCACATCCAATCCGTCACCAAAAACTGCTGGTCTCAGCTCCACAACATCGCCAAGATCCGCCCTTTCCTCTCCATCCAAACCGCTACCCTGCTCGTTCAAGCTCTCATCCTATCCCGTCTGGACTACTGCATTAGCCTCCTCTCTGATCTCCCATCCTCGTGTCTCTCCCCACTTCAATCCATACTTCATGCTGCTGCCCGGATTGTCTTTGTCCAGAAACGCTCTGGGCATGTTACTCTCCTCCTCAAAAATCTCCAGTGGCTGCCAATCAACCTACGCATCAGGCAAAAACTCCTCACTCTCGGCTTCAAGGCTGTCCATCACCTCGCCCCCTCCTACCCCACCTCCCTTCTCTCCTTCTCCAGCCCAGCCCGCACCCTCCGCTCCTCTGCCGCTAACCTCCTCACCGTGCCTCGTTCTCGCCTGTCCCGCCGTCGACCCCCGGCCCACGTCCTCCCCCGGGCCACGGGATGCCCTCCCTCTGCACATCCGCCAAGCTAGCTCTCTTCCTCCCTTCAAAGCCCTACTGAGAGCTCACTTCCTCCAGGAGGCCTTCCCAGACTGAGCCCCCTCCTTCCTCTCCCCCTCCCCATCCCCCCCGCCCTACCTCCTTCCCCTCCCCACAGCACCTGTATATATGTTTCTACAGATTTATTACTCTATGTATTTTACTTGTACATATTTACTATTGTATTTATTTTATTAATATGTTTTGTTTTGTTGTCTGTCTCCCCCTTCTAGACTGTGAGCCCGCTATTGGGTAGGGACCGTCTCTATCTGTTGCCAACTTGTCCTTCCCAAACGCTTAGTCCAGTGCTCTGCACACAGTAAGCGCTCAATCAATACGATTGAATGAGTGAATGAACGAACAATTAGTTCTAGTACATACCTACCACATTGCAAAACTGCCTGAAGGCACATCCAAGGCCTCTGGCATATAGTAAGCACGCAACAAATACCACAGTTATTATTATTATGAATCCTTCTGCATAAAACTGGAATATTTCCATCTGCCAGGAGATGATCAGAGGAAGGCCTTGGGCACTGCCAGGCCTTGATGATACTGTCTTTGGCCTGTGGTAACACTTCCCCCTCCTCTTCCTGCGCCCCTTTTGGAGTGAAATTTATGGCAAAAACGGTCACGAGAGAGGGTGAAGAGACCTTCCTCCTCCCTTCTGCTTCCTGTGTGCAGAGCACTGTACTAAGCACTTGGGAGAGTACATTCAATCAGGAGTATTCTTTGAGCACTTAGCGCACTATACTAAGCTTGGGAGAGTACAATAATACAGAGTTAGCACTCCAAAGTTGGTAAGACACGTTCCCTGCCCACACACCCAGAAATACACACCTACACACTCGGGCGCCCCTGCGCATTGGTCTCACACACTCAAACGCCCAGATCCAGAGACTGATACTCTTAACCCACCCAAAAGTCACCAATATAAGTGAAAACGACAGCGGTGCAACCACCGCTGCCAGAGGCATAAAACGCTGCAGCCAGGAGTAGCGACAGAAGGGCGGTAAGAGCCACAAAGTAAGGAAAACTACATTCTTCTCACCCCGGGCGGCGGCAGTTGCAGCAACTGTTGTTTCCACTTACTTCCTCCTACTGCTGCTGTTGCTCCTGTCTGCTCTGCACCAAAGACGTCTGGGTGTTTGTGGAAGTCAATCTTGGTGTGATGGGGTGAGGGGGGCTCGGAGTCCAAGCGACGGAAGGCCGTGAAGGGGGTTGGGCAGTGGGATGCGGAAGGTAGGGGTGTAAGTAACTGGGCATGGGAGGGGCAGAGTGTCCAAACTGGGCGGGAGGATCTACTTGTGTGTGGGTGTCCAAACAGAAGCCACTTTTGGGTCTGTCCCCTTTACTGCTGCCTTCCCTATTACATCATCATCATCATCATCAATCGTATTTATTGAGCGCTTACTATGTGCAGAGCACTGTACTAAGTGCTTGGGAAGTACAAATTGGCAACATATAGAGACAGTCCCTACCCAACAGTGGGCTCACAGTTCTTCATGTGCTTCCCTAGACTGCACACTCCTTAAGGACGGGGATCACGTCCTCTGACTCTGTACTCTCCCAAGCGCTTACGACAGTGGTCTGCACATAGTATGCGCTCAGTAAATACCACTGATTGATTGCTCGATCTGTGATACCCTCCCAAGTTCTTGGTGCAGGGCTCTGCAGAGAGTATGTAATCAATAAATACCACTTCCTGATCGAGTCCCTCACATTTTTTTTTATGGTATCTGTTAAGTGTTTAGTACATGCTGGATACTGTTCTAAGCACTGGGGAAGATACAGGCTAATTAGGTGAGCCCACACGGGGCTCACAGTCTTAACCCCCACTGTACAGATGAGGTAACTGGGGTACGTAGAGGTTAAACTACTTGCTCAAGGTCACGCAACAGATGAGTGATGGAGCTGAGATTAGAACCCTGATCCTTCTGACACCCTGGCCCGGTTCTATCCATTCGGCCACAGTTTCTTTTCACATTACGGGAAGTGCGGCTCTTTCTGCTAGTCTTTAATACGCACCCTCACGTGAATTACTTGGTCCCGGGCATCCTGGGGCCTTGATGAATTCCTCACTGGTTGATAAAGATTTCAAGCAGCGTGGCCCAGGAGCCAGGTATTCCCAGGGGCCTGCCCACTAATAATAATAATAATAATGGTATTTGGTAAGCACTTACTATATGCCAGGCACTGTACTAAGCACTGGGGTGGACACAAGCAAATCGTGTTGGACACAGTCCCTGTCCCAAATGGGGCTCACCGTCTTAATTCCCATTTTACAGATGAGGTAACTGAGGTACAGAGAAGTTAAGTGACTTGCCCAAGGCCACAGAGCAGACAAGTGGCGGATCCAGGACAAGAACCTAGGACCTTCTGACTCCCAAGCCCGTGGTCTATCCACTGCGCCATGCTACAGGGGTGGAAACAAGTTGACGTCCACAGCTCTAAGCCACGGCTCCAGAATTCTAACGTCTTGGACCAAAAACAATGGTTCCCTTCCCATTAGGGCAGCAAATGTTTTGACCCTGCGCCCCTTGTCAATCGGTGATATTCAACATGTCAGCTCAACATGTCCAAGACCGAACTCCTTGTCTTCCCTCCCAAACCCTGCCCTCTCCCTGACTTTCCCATCACTGTTGACGGCACTACCATCCTTCCCGTCTCACAAGCCCGCAACCTGGGTGTCATCCTCGACTCCGCTCTCTCGTTCACCCCTCACATCCAAGCCGTCACCAAAACCTGCCGGTCTCAGCTCCGCAACATCGCCAAGATCTGCCCTCTCCTCTCCATCCAAACCGCTACCCTGCTCGTTCAAGCTCTCATTCTATCCCGACTGGATTACTGCATCAGCCTTCTCTCTGATCTCCCATCCTCCTGTCTCTCCCCACTTCAGTCTATACTTCACGCTGCTGCCAAGATCATCTCTGTGCAGAAACACTCTGGGCATGTTACTCCCTTCCTCAAAAATCTCCAGTGGCTGCCAATCAACCTACGCATCAGGCAGAAACTCCTCACTCTCGGCTTCAAGGCTGTCCATCCCCTCGCCCCCTCCTACCTCACCTCCCTTCTCTCCTTCTCCAGCCCAGCCCGCACCCTCCGCTCCTCCGCCGCTAATCTCCTCACCGTACCTCGTTCTCGCCTGTCCCGCCGTCGACCCCCGGCCCACGTCACCCCCCCGGGCCTGGAATGCCCTCCCTCTGCCCATCCGCCAAGCTAGCTCTCTTCCTCCCTTCAAAGCCCTACTGAGAGCTCACCTCCTCCAGGAGGCCTTCCCAGACTGAGCCCCCTCCTTCCTCTCCCTCTCGTCCCCCTCTCCATCCCCCCCATCTTACCTCCTTCCCTTCCCCATAGCACCTGTATATACGTATATATGTTTGTACATATTTATTACTCTATTTATTTATTTATTTATTTTATTTGTACCTATCTATTCTATTTATTTTATTTTGTTAGTATGTTTGGTTTTGTTCTCTGTCTCCCCCTTCTAGACTGTGAGCCCGCTGTTGGGTAGGGACTGTCTCTATATGTTGCCAATTTGTACTTCCCAAGCGCTTAGTGCAGTGCTCTGCACATAGTAAGCGCTCAATAAATACGATTGATGATGATGGGAAGGACAAGTTGGCAACGGCTAGAGACGGTCCCTACCCAACAGCGGGCTCACAGTCATTCATTCATTCACTCAACCGTATTCATTCACTCAACCGTATGGATTGAGCACTTACTGTGTGCAGAGCACTGGACTAAGCGCTTGGGAAGGACAAGTCAGCAACATAGAGAGACGGTCCCTACCCAACAGCGGGCTCACAGTCATTCATTCATTCACTCAACCGTATGGATTGAGCGCTTACTGCGTGCAGAGCACTGGACTAAGCGCTTGGGAAGGGCAAGTCGGCAACGCCTACAGACGGCCCCTCCCCAGCAGCGGGCTCACAGTCTCAGTCATTCATTCATTCAATCGCATTCATTCATTCATTCGAGAAGCAGCGTGGCTCAGTGGAAAGAGCCCGGGCTTTGGAGTCAGAGGTCACGGGTTCGAATTCCGGCTCCGCCACTTGCCAGCTGTGGGGCCTTGGGCAAGTCACTTAACTTCTCTGCGCCTCAGTTACCTCATCTGTAAAATGGGATTAAGACTGTGAGCCCCCCGTGGGACAACCTGATCACCTTGTATCCCCCAGCGCTTAGAACAGTGCTTTGCACATAGTAAGCGCTTAATAAGTGCCATTATTATTATTATTCATTCATTCACTCAACCGTATGGACTGAGCGCTTACTGCGTGCAGAGCACTGGACTAAGCGCTTGGGAAGGGCAAGTCGGCAACATCTAGAGACGGTCCCTCCCCAGCAGCGGGCTCACAGTCATTCATTCATTCAACAGTATTCATTCATTCACTCAACCGTATGGATTGAGCGCTTACTGCGTGCAGAGCACTGGACTAAGCGCTTGGGAAGGACAAGGCTGGCAACGTCTAGAGACGGTCCCTACCCAACAGCGGGCTCACAGTCATTCATTCATTCACTCAACCGTATTCATTCATTCACTCAACCGTATGGATTGAGCGCTTACTGCGTGCAGAGCACTTGACTAAGCGCTTGGGAAGGACAAGTTGGCAACGTCTAGAGACGGTCCCCCCCCCCCCCCCCCCAGCAGCGGGCTCACAGTCATTCATTCATTCAATCGTATTCATTCATTCATTCATTCGAGAAGCAGCGTGGCTCAGTGGAAAGAGCACGGGCTTTGGAGTCAGAGGTCATGGGTTCGAATCCTGGCTCCGCCACATGTCAGCTGTGGGGACTTGGGCAAGCCCCTTAACTTCTCTGCGCCTCAGTTACCTCATCTGTAAAACGGGATTAAGACTGTGAGCCCCACGTGGGGCAACCTGCTCCCCTTGTATCCCCCAGCGCTTAGAACAGTGCTTTGCACACCGTAAGCGCTTAATAAATACCATTATCATTATTATTATTATTAATTCATTCACTCAGCCGTGTGGATTGAGCGCTCACTGCGTGCGGAGCGCCGGACTAAGCGCTTGGGGAGGGCAAGCAGCGCGGCTCAGCGGGAAAAGCCCGGGCTTGGGAGGCCGAGGTCATGGGTTCGAATCTCGGCTCTGCCACATGCCTGCTGTGCGACCCCGGGCGAGCCGCTTCACTTCTCTGGGCCGCAGTTCCCTCATCCGTAAAATGGGGGTGAAGACTGAGAGCCCCTCGTGGGACAACCCGATTACCGTGTATCCTCCCCAGTGCTTCGCACGTAGTAAGCGCTTAATAGATGCTATTATTATTATTATTATTATTATTATTATTCTAATAAGCGGGCCGCGTCTGGTGAGGGCGCAGAGGATGCGGACACCGACCTGAGGGCGCGCCTGGGTCCGGGCGGGGGCCGGCCGTCCTCCGGAGCCATGGCAACCGAAACCGGAGGGGGCTCCGCGGGCGGAGGGTCGGGGGGGACCCACTTCCGGCGCAGGGCCTGCGTCATCACCGCGCGACGCCGGAAACGGCTTCCTGACGGGGCGCGCGGGGGGCGGGGGGCGGCGCCCAACGGCCGCCTGTCCAACTTCAGTCATTCATTCATTCATTCATTCATTCATTCATTCATTCATTCATTCATATGGATTGAGCGCTTACTGCGTGCAGAGCGCCGGACTAAGCGCTTGGGAAGGACAAGTCGGCAACATCTGGAGACGGTCCTTAGCAACAGCGGGCTCACAGTCTCAGTCATTCATTCATTCAATCGTATTCATTCATTCATTCAACCGTATGGATTGAGCGCTTACCGCGTGCAGAGCGCCGGACTAAGCGCTTGGGAAGGACAAGTCGGCCACATCTAGAGACGGTCCCTACCCAACAGCGGGCTCACAGTCTCAGTCATTCATTCATTCAATCGTATTCATTCATTCATTCATTCAATCTTATTGATTCATTCATTCATTCAATCGTATGGATTGAGCGCTTATTGCGTGCAGAGCACCAGACTAAGCGCTTGGGAAGGACAAGTCGGCCACATCTAGAGACGGTCCCTACCCGACAGCGGGCTCACAGTCTCAGTCATTCATTCATTCATTCAATCGTATTGATTCATTCATTCATTCAATCCTATTGATTGAGCGCTTACTGCGTGCAGAGCACCGGACTAAGCGCTTGGGAAGGACAAGTCGGCCACATCTAGAGACGGTCCCTACCCAACAGCGGGCTCACAGTCCCAGTCATTCATTCATTCATTCATTAAATCGTATTGATTCGTTCATTCATTCATTCAATCATATTTATTGAGCGCTTACTGTGTGCAGAGCACCGGACTAAGCGCTTGGGAAGGACAAGTCGGCCACACCTAGAGGCGGTCCGGACCCAACAGCGGGCTCACAGTCTCGGTCATTCATTCATTCAATCATATTCATTCATTCATTCAGTCGTATCGATTGAGCGCTTACTGTGTGCAGAGCACTGGACTAAGCGCTTGGGAAGGACAAGTCGGCCACATCTAGAGACGGTCCCTACCCGACAGCGGGCTCACAGTCATTCATTCATTCAATCACTCACTCATTCATTCATTCAACCGTATGGATTGAGCGCTTACTGTGTGCAGAGCACCAGACTAAGCGCTTGGGAAGGACAAGTCGGCCACATCTAGAGACGGTCCCTACCCAACAGCGGGCTCACAGTCTACGGTCATTCATTCATTCAATCGTATTCATTCATTCATTCAATCTTATTGATTCATTCATTCATTCAACCGTATGGATTGAGCGCTTACTGCGTGCGGAGCACCGGACTAAGCGCTTGGGAAGGACAAGTCGGCCACATCTAGAGACGGTCCCTACCCAACAGCGGGCTCACAGTCTCTCAGTCATTCATTCATTCAATCATTCATTCATTCATTCAATCGTATCGATTGAGCGCTTACTGCGTGCGGAGCGCCGGACTAAGCGCTTGGGAAGGACAAGTCGGCCACGTATAAAGACGGTCCCTCCCCAACAGCGGGCTCACAGTCTCGGTCATTCATTCATTCATTCAATCTTATTGATTCACTCATTCATTCAACCGTATGGATTGAGCGCTTACTGCGTGCAGAGCACCGGACTAAGCGCTTGGGAAGGACAAGTCGGCAATAAATAGAGACGGTCCTTACCCAACAGCCGGCTCACAGTCTCAGTCATTCATTCATTCATTCAATCGTATTTATTTATTCATCATCATCATCATCATCATCATCAATCGTATTTATTGAGCGCTTACTGTGTGCAGAGCATTGGACTAAGCGCTTGGGAAGGACAAGTTGGCAACATCTAGAGACGGTCCCGACCCAACAGTGGGCTCACAGTCTCCGTCATTCATTCATTCATTCAATCGTATTCATTCATTCATTCAACCGTATTGATTGAGCGCTTACCGTGGGCAGAGCACGGGACTAAGCGCTTGGGAAGGACAAGTCGGCAACATCTAGAGACGGTCCCTACCCAACACTGGGCTCAGTCTCAATCATTCATTCATTCATTCATTCAATCGTATTGATTCACTCATTCATTCATTCAATCACATGGATTGAGAGCTTACTGCGTGCAGAGCGCCGGACTAAGCGCTTGGGAAGGACAAGTCGGCCACATCTAGAGACGGTCCCTCCCCAGCAGCGGGCTCACAGTTTCATTCATTCATTCATTCAATCGTATTCATTCATTCATTCAACCGTATGGATTGAGCGCTTGGGAAGTACAAGTCGGCAACATTGAGATGGTCCCTATCCAACAGCGGGCTCACAGTCTAGAACCAAACATATTAACAAAATAAAATAAATAGAATAGATATGTACAAGTAAAATAATAAATAAATAGAATAATAAATATGTACAAACATCTATACATAGATACAGGTGCTGTGGGGAAGGGAAGGAGGTAAGGCGAGGGGGATGGAGGGGGGAGGAGGGGAAGCATCATATTAGGGGAAGCATCATGGCTCAGTGGAAAGAGCGCAGGCTTGGAAGTCAGAGGTCATGGGTTCGAATCCGGGCTCCGCCACTTGTCAGCTGTGTGACCTTGGGCAAGCCACTTCACTTCTCTGTGCCTCAGTTCCCTCATCTGTAAAATGGGGATTAAGACCGCGAGCCCCAAAGTGGGACAACCTGATCACCTTGTATCCCCCCCCCCCCCAGCGCTCAGAACAGTGATAAGCACTTAACAAATGCCACCATTATGATTATTATATTTATTGGGTGCTTACTGTGTGCAGAGCACTGAACTAAGTGCGTGGGAGAGTACAATGTAACAGACACATTCCTAGCCTGTGGACCCCCAAACTGCAGGGCCACATCAGTACCGAGCCAAACCGTATCCGGTTTATTCGGTCCCTCCGCTCCCTGCCATAGGCTCGTTCAAACCCGGCTGCCCTGAGTAGGCAGCGCTTACGGGAATGGTGGCCGGGATTGTCCGTCTCCCAGCAGCTTGCACCTTCCGCTTTTACTTGGGAATCCCGTTTCTGGAATTGCCGGTAGGAGTGCCCGCGCGGATTGCGAGCCCGTTGTTGGGTAGGGACCGTTCTCGAAATGCTGCCGACTTGTCCTTCCCAAGCGCTTAGTACAGTGCTCTGCACACAGTAAGCGCTCAGTAAATGAGATTGAATGATGGAATGAGTGAATGAATTCCCCTGGGCTCCTGAAGATGCCCCAATATAAGCCCAGGTTCATTTTCATATTTATATGAATATATTCATTTATATGAATATATTCATATTTCATATTTATCAATAAACACGTATTTATTACTCTATTTATTTATTTATTTTACTTGTACATATCTATCCTATTTATTTTATTTTGTTGGTATGTTTGGTTTTGTTCTCTGTCTCCCCCTTTTAGACCGTGAGCCCACTGTTGGGTAGGGACTGTCTCTATGTGTTGCCAATTTGTACTTCCCAAGCGCTTAGTACAGTGCTCTGCACATAGTAAGCGCTCAATAAATACGACTGATGATGATGATGATGATGATTGAGCGCTTACTGTGTGCACAGCACTGGACTAAGCACTTGGGAAGGACAAGTTGGCAACATCTAGAGACGGTCCCTACCCAACAGCGGGCTCACAGTCTCAGTCATTCATTCATTCAATCGTATTCATTCATTCATTCTCATTCAACCGTATGGATTGAGCGCTTACTGTGTGCAGAGCGCCGGACTAAGCGCTTGGGAAGGACAAGTTGGCAACATCTAGAGACGGTTCCTAGCAACAGCGGGCTCACAGTCTCAGTCATTCATTCATTCATTCAATCGTATTCATTCATTCACTCAACCGTATTGATTGAGCGCTTACTTTGTGCAGAGCACTGGACTAAGCGCTTGGGAAGGACAAGTCGGCAACATCTAGAGACGGTCCCTACCCAACAGCGGGCTCACAGTCTCAGTCATTCATTCATTCAATCGTATTCATTCATTCAATCGTATTGATTGAGCGCTTACTGCGTGCAGAGCACCGGACTAAGCGTTTGGGAAGGACAAGTTGGCCACATATAAAGACCGTCCCTACCCAACAGCGGGCTCACTGTCTCAGTCATTCATTCATTCAATCGTATTCATTCATTCAACCGTATGGATTGAGCACTTACTGTGTGCAGAGCACTGGACTAAGCCCTTGGGAAGGACAAGTCAGCAACATAGAGAGATGGTCCCTACCCAACAGCGGGCTCACAGTCTCAGTCATTCATTCATTCATTCAATCGTATTGATTCATTCATTCATTCATTCATTCATTCATTCAACCGTATGGATTGAGCGCTTACTGCGTGCAGAGCACCGGACTAAGCGCTTGGGAAGGACAAGTTGGCCACGTATAGGGACGGTCCCTACCCAACAGCGGGATCACAGTCTAGAATACTAATGATGGCAAAATACGATTGAATGAATTCATAAAGCACTTACTATGTGCAAAGCATTCATTCATTTCTGTATGTATTATATATGTTTGTACATATTTATCACTCCATCTTACTTGTACATATCTATTCTATTTATTTTATTTTGTTAGTATGTTTGGTTTTGTTCTCTGTCTCCCCCTTCTAGACTGTGAGCCCACTGTTGGGTAGGGACTGTCTCTATATGTTGCCAACTTGGACTTCCCAAATGCTTAGTACAGTGCTCTGCACACAGTAAGCACTCAATAAATACGATTGATTGATTCATTCAATCGTATTTATTGAGCACTTACTGTATGCAGTCTAGTCTCAGTCACTCATTCATTCAATCGTATTGATTGATTGATTCATTCATTCAATCGTATTGATGGAGCGCTTACTGTGGGCAGAGCACTGGACTAAAATAATAATAACGATGGCATTTGTTAAGCGCTTACTATGTACAAAGCACTGTTCTAAGCACTGGGGGGATACAATGTGATCAAGTTGTCCCACGGGGGGCTCACAGTCTTAATCCCCATTTTTACAGATGAGGTAACTGAGGCTCAGAAAAGTTAAGTGACTTGCCCAAGGTCACACAGCAGACTTGTGGTGGAGCAGGGATTCGAACCCATGACCTCTGACTCCAAAGCCCGGGCTCTGTCCACTGAGCCACGCTGCTTCTCTAAATGCTTGGGAAGGACAAGTTGGTAACATCTAGAGACGGTCCCTACCCAGCAGCGGGCTCACAGTCTAGAAGGGGGAGACAGACAACAAAACATATTAACAAAATAAAATAAATAGAATAAATATGTACAAATGAAATAGAGCAATAAATACGTACAAACGTATATACATATATACAGGTGCTGTGGGGAGGGGAAGGAGGTAAGGCGGGGGGGGGGGAGGGATGGGGAGAGCACCGTACTAAGCGCTTGGGAAGTCCAAGATGGCAACATATAAAGACGGTCCCCACCTAACAACGAGCTCACAGTCTAGAATACTGGTGATGGCATTTATTAAGCGCTTACTATGTGTCAAGCATTCATTCATTAATCATATTTATTGAACGCTTACTGTGTGCAGAGCACCGTACTAAGCGCTTGGGAAGTAAAAGTTGGCAACATCTAGAGACGGTCCCTACCCAACAGCGGGCTCACAGTCTGGAATACTATTGATGGCAAAATACGATTGAATGAATTTATAAAGCGCTTACTATGTGCCAAGCATTCATTCATTCAATCGCATTTATTGAGCTCTTACCGTGTGCGGAGCACCTTACTAAGTGCTTGGGAAGTCCAAGTTGGCCACATATAAGACGGTCCCTACCCAACAGCGGGCTCACAGTCCAGAATACTAATGATGGCATTTATTAAGTGCTTACTTTGTGCCAAGCATTCATTCATTCAATCGTATTTATTGAGCACTTACCGTGTGCAGAGCACCGTATTAAGTGCTTGGGAAGTCCAAGTTGGCAACATATAAAGATGGTCCCTACCTAACAGCGGGCTCACAGTCTAGAAGCCTAATGATGGCATTTATTAAGCGTTTACTACGTGCCAAGCATTCATTCATTCAATCGAATTTATTGAGAGCTTACCGTGTGCAGAGCACCGTACTAAGCGCTTGGGAAGTCCAAGTTGGCCACATATAAGACGGTCCCTACCCAACAGGGGGCTCACAGTCTAGAATACTAATGATGGCATTTATTAAGCGCTTACTTTGTGCCAAGCATTCATTCATTCAATCGTATTTATTGAGCACTTACCGTGTGCAGAGCACCGTACTAAGCACTTGGGAAGGACAAGTTGACAACATATAAAGACGGTCCCTACCCAACAGCGGGCTCACAGTCTAGAATACTAATGATGGCATTTATTAAGCGCTTACTATGTGCCAAGCCCTGCTCTAAGCGCTGGGGAGATTACAATAATAATAATAATAATGATGGCATTCATTAAGTGCTTACTATGTGCAAAGCACCGTTCTAAGCGCTGGGGAGGTTACAAGGTGATCAGGTTGTCCCACGGGGGGCTCCCAGTCTTCATCCCCATTTTACAGAGGAGGGAACTGAGGCCCAGAGAAGTGAAGTGACCTGCCCCAAGTCACTCAGCCGACAGTTGGCAGAGCCGGGATAATAATAATAATAATGACATTTATTAAGCGCTTCCTATGTGCAAAGCACTGCTCTAAGCGCTGGGGAGGATACAAGGTGATCAGGTTGTCCCATGTGGGGCTCCCAGTCTTCATCCCCATTTTACAGATGAGGGAACTGAGGCCCAGAGAAGTGAAGTGACCTGCCCCAAGTCACTCAGCCGACAGTTGGCAGAGCCGGGATAATAATAATAATAATGACATTTATTAAGCGCTTCCTATGTGCAAAGCACTGCTCTAAGCGCTGGGGAGGATACAAGGTGATCAGGTTGTCCCACGTGGGGCTCCCAGTCTTCATCCCCATTTTACAGATGAGGGAACTGAGGCCCAGAGAAGTGAAGTGACCTGCCCCAAGTCACTCAGCCGACAGTTGGCAGAGCCGGGATAATAATAATAATAATGACATTTATTAAGCGCTTCCTATGTGCAAAGCACTGCTCTAAGCGCTGGGGAGGATACAAGGTGATCAGGTTGTCCCATGTGGGGCTCCCAGTCTTCATCCCCATTTTACAGATGAGGGAACTGAGGCCCAGAAAAGTTAAGCGACTTGCCCCAAGTCACACAGCTACCAACTGGCAGAACCGGGATGAGAACTCACGACCTCTGGCTCCAAAGTCTGGGCTCTTTCCACTGAGCACCTGTCGGGGCTAGGCACGTAGTAAGTCCTTAACAAATACCATTATTATTATTATTATTATTATTATTATTATTATTATTATTATCTGTAAAATGGGGATTAAGACTGGGAGCCCCATGTGGGATACGGACTGCATCCAATCTGCTTAGTCTGTCTATTCCAGCGCTAAGTAGAGTACCTTGCACATAATAATGATCGCATTTATTAAGCGCTTACTATGTGCAAAGCACTGTTCTAAGCGCTGGGGGGGGATACAAAGTGATCAGGTTGTTCCATGTGGGGCTCACAGTCTTAATCCCCATTTTACAGATGAGGTAACTAAGGCTCAGAGAAGTTAAGTGACTTGCCCAAGGTCACACAGCAGACATGTGGCGGAGTCGAGATTCGAACCCATGACCTCTGACTCCAAAGCCCGGGCTTTTTCCACTGACCACGCTGACACCTTTTCTCCGTGGAGAGTTCATTTTTTTTAAACAGGAAGGGAGCGGGAGGGCTTGGTGAATGCTGACCGATTCGGGGTGACTCCGCCACATGTCTGCTGTGTGACCTTGGGCAAGTCACTTAACTTCTCTGAGCCTCAGTTACCTCATCTGTAAAATGGGGATTAAGACTGTGAACCCCACATGGGACAACCTGATCACTTTGTATCCCCCCCAGCGCTTAGAACAGTGCTTTGCACATAGTAAGCGCTTAACAAATGCCAACATTATTATTATTCTTATTAAGAGGACGCTTTATTAGCTCATTATTATGGTATTCGTTAAGCGCTCAGTACGTGGCAAGCACTGTTCTAAACGCTGGGGTAGGATAAGAAGAATTTTGGTATTTGTTAAGTGCTTACTATGTGCCGAGCACCTTTCTAAGCGCTGGGGTAGGTACACTAAGAAGAGTAATTTTGGTATTTAAGCGCTTACTATGTGATAATAATAATAATAATAATGATGGCATTTGTTAAGTGCTTACTATGTGTCGAGCACCGTTCTAAGTGCTGGGGTAGGCACACTAAGAAGAAGAATTTTGGTACTTGTTAAGCGCTTACTATGTGATAATAATAACAATAATGATGGCATTTGTTAAGCACTTACTATGTGCAAAACACTGCTCTAAGCGCTGGGGTAGATACAAAGTAATCATGTTGTCCCACATGGGGCTCACAGACTTAATCCCCATTTTCCAGATGAGGTAACTGAGGCCCAGAGAAGTGAAGTGACTTGCCCAAAGACACACAGCTAAGTGGCGGAGGCGGAATTTGAACCCGTGACCTCTGACGCCAAAGCCCGGGCTCTTTCCACTGAGCCACGCTGCTTCTCTATGTGCCGAGCACTGTTCTAAGCGCTGGGGTAGCTACAGTAAGAAGAAGAATTGTGGAATTTGTTAAGCACTTACTATGTGCTGAGCACTGTTCTAAGCACTGGGGAGGATACAAGGTGATCAGGTTGTCCCATGGGGGGCTCACAATCTTAATCCCCATTTTACAGATGAGGTAACAGGCCCAGAGAAGTGAAGTGACTTGCCCAAAGTCACACAGCTGACGAGTGGCGGAGACGGGATTAGAACCCATGACCTCTGACTCCCTCTGAGCCACGCTGCTTCTCAGGCTGCTGCGTGCCGAACATAGATCTTCGAGAAGCAGCGTGGCTCAGTGGCAAGAGCCCGGGCTTGGGAGTCCGAGGTCGTGGGTTCTAATCCGGCCTCCGCCACTCGTCAGCTGTGTGACTTTGGGCAAGTCACTTGACTTCTCTGGGCCTCAGTTACCTCATCTGTAAAATAGGGATTAAGACTGTGAGCCCCACGTGGGACAACCTGATTGCCTTCTATCTACCCCAGTGCTTAGAACAGTGCTTGGCACATAGTAAGCACCTAACAAATACCATTATTATTATTATTATTATTATTTGATAATTGCAATGTCAGTTTTGAATCCCTTAGAGGGCCTTGGGCTAGGGCTCAGCGTCACAATATTCCAAGGGCCAGCCTTCCCTTATTCATTCCAACAAACATGTGATCATATTGCAAATATTTTGGTTCTCCGCTCCCTTCTTTGGCTCCTCCTGAGGACGTCGTCTTTTATTTCTTCACCCAGTTCTGCTCCCGCAGTCCACGGGAACGATTTTTCTCATTTCTTTCAAAGGATAGGGTTCCGAATTTCCCTAGGCAAGATTTGTTACTAAAGTTTACCAGCAGCGAATGCACTTTTAATCATCATCATCATCAATCGTATTTATTGAGCGCTTACTATGTGCAGAGCACTGTACTAAGCGCTTGGGAAGTACAAATTGGCAACCTAGAGAGACAGTCCCTACCCAACAGTGGGCTCACAGTCTAAAAGGGGGAGACAGAGAACAAAACCAAACGTACTAACAAAATAAAATAAATAGAATAGATATGTACGAGTAATATAAATAAATAAATAAATAAATAAATAATGTTTTTGTTTTTTTTTTTAATGTTTTTCTGACGTGTGGAGTTTCTGATGCTTGATGGTTTATGACTGCCGGCTGAAACCTGTCACACTTCACACGGTTGTAAGTCTCCTCTTGCCAAGGATGCTGATTCGGATTGAGCTCACCCTGAAACTCTTCCCACACCGGCTGCACTTACAGGGTTTCTCCCAATTATGGATCCTCTGAGTCCACTCGGGGGAGGAGCGGCATGGCCTCACGGAAAGGGTACGGGCCTGGAAATCAGGGGGCCTGGGTTCTAATCCCAGCTCTGCCGCTTGCCTGCTGAATAACCTTGGGCAAGCCACTTCTCTGTGCCTCAGCTTCCTCACCTGCAAAATGGGGATTCAATACTTGGTCTCCCACCTACTTAGATGGTCAGTCGATGCGCCTGCCAAGTCTCAATTCCCCAAACTGTTTTGGGGCATACTGCATAGGGTCAGGGGTTAGTCAAACGTATTGAGTGCTTACTGTGTGCAGAGCACTGCATTAAACACTTGGGAAAATACAGTATTACAGACACATTCCCTGCCCACAAGCCCCTCTCCCTGGCCTCCCTTCAGAAGCGCCGGTTCCAGCTGGAGGGAGTTGCCTCAGCTTCCTCACCTGTAAAATGGGGATTCAATACTTGTTCTCCCACCTACTTAGATGGTCAGTCGATGCACCTGCCAATTCTCAATTTCCCAAACTGTCTTGGGGCATACTGCGTAGGGTCAGGGGTTAGTCAATTGTATTGAGTGCTTACTGTGTGCAGAGCACTGCATTAAGCACTTGGGAAAATACAGTATTGCAGACACATTCCCTGCCCACAAGCCCCTCTCCCTGGCTTCCCTTCAGAAGCACCAGTTCCAGCTGGAGGGAGTTGCGGGAGCGAACTTTCCTCCTCTCCTCGCAGAACCGTTAATTGTGGAGTGGCTCACCTCGGAACTATGTCTTCTGCTCCATCCACTGCTGCAGTCTTCTCTCCTGTGAAGCCTCCGGAGTTGACCCCATGCAGGCCCTCGCTCCACGCGGACTGGGGTCGATGTACCAGCTGAGCCCCCAGTGCACACGCACCTGAGCGGAGGCGGGCCAAGGGGCCAGAAATGATCAGATAATTGCTCTCCCCCACTTCAAAGCATTGTTGAAGTCACATCTTCAAGAAACCGTCTTCCCTAATCCCTCTTCTCCCACTCCCTTCTGCGCCACTTACTTGCTCCTTCATTCATCCTCTCCCATCCCCACAGCACATATGTATATATCTGCATAGATCTGTAATTTATCTGCATTAATGTCTGTCTCCCCCTCTAGACTGTGAGCTCGTTGTGGGCAGGAATGTGTCTGTTGTTCTATCGCACTCTCCCAATCAATCAAGCGTATTTATTGAGCGCTTACTGTGTGCAGAGCACTGTACTAAGTGCTTGGGAAGTACAAGTTGGCAACATATAGAGACAGTCCCTACCCAACAGTGGGCTCGCAGTCTAAAAGGGGGAGACAGAGAACAAAACCAAACATACTAACAGAATAAAATAAATAGAATAGATATGTACAAGTAAAATAGAGTAATAAATATGTACAAGCATATATAGGTGCTGTGGGGAAGGGAAGGAGGTAAGATGGGGGGATGGAGAGGGGGGCGAGGGGGAGAGGAGTGCTTAGTACAGTGCTTTGCACACAGTAAGCGCTCAATAAATATGATTGAATTGAATCGAAAGTGACTTTCTGTTTTGGAGAAGGCGGGACTTGGGAAGCCTTCCCAGCTGGCGTCTAGCCCGCTCGGCGCAGGCTCGGTGTGGCCCCAGCCCGACCCCCTAGCCGCCGCTTCGCTCATCTTCCCAGGCCGACCTTGAGGGAGGAGGTCGGCCACCCCTCACAAGGTCAGGGAGAAGGGCCGGAGGGCAGGACTTCTGCTTCCCGGCACGGGATTTACGGCAGGAACCCATAGCCCCTCGCGGGCTGCTCCGCTCACACGACGTTGGCAGCCGGGCAACACACTGAGGATCTGCAGGAGTGGCCATAGGCTCGCTCCCAGACTGGGTGACTTAGTGGGCCAATCAATCAATAACAATAATGATGGTGTCTGTGAAGCGCTTACTATGTGTCAAGCACTGTTCTGAGCGCTGGGGTGGATGCAAGTTCATCATTTTGAACTAAGTCTCTGTCCCACAAAGGGTTCACAGTCCTCATCCCCAATTTGCAGATGAGGAAACTGAGGTATAGAAAAGTGAAGAGACTTATCCTAGGTCACACAGCAGACAAGTGGCAGGGCTGGGATTAGAACCCATGACCTTCTGACTCGCGGGCCTGTGCTTTATCCAGTAGGCCACGCAAGCGTTTACTATGTTCTGAACACTTCAGTAAGCGCTTGGGAGAGCACAAGAGGACAGAATTAGGAGACACGTTCCCTGCCGGTAATGAGCTTACAGTCTAGCAGGGCCGCCTGCTCCATAAAACTAAGTCAGTCAGAGAATTAGCATATGAAGGTCAGAGATCGGTAAAGCCAGGGAGGTCACCAGCTGATAGGGAAGGCATCCCTAAACCCCTTTTAGACTGTGAGCCCAATGTTGGGTAGGGACTGTCTCTATATGTTGCCAATTTGTACTTCCCAAGTGCTTAGTACAGTGCTCTGCACATAGTAGGCGCTCAATAAATATGATTGATTGATCCCTAAACCCCAGGGCTCCTGCTTAAGTAAGCAAAGAGGAATGGGCTGCATCCACACGGACGGATAAATGCAACAATGCCAGGGCAGGACTGGGGCTTTGCGCCCAGAGAACAGTGACATGAATCAGACACGCCTGCCAGAAGGAGAGGCCTGGAGCTGGGAGCTATTATTTGAAACGGCAGCAGGGAGGTAAAGGGATGGCTTGGGTTAGGAGAGAGGGCTCCATCAGAAAGGAAGTCTGTTTCGGAAGAAAGAGCGGACAGGGGTACAGCAGAGACAGCAATTGTGATAGGGCCAGTGGGTGAAGCGTTTTGGAGGATAGTGGACAATAAGGAGCATTATGATCCATCTCGAGGTGGAAGAAGAGTGAGGCCACATTTTTTCCTGTCTTCAGGCTGTCCAGTAGTAATGGTATTAGAGCACAACACACCGTATTAATAACCTGGGAGATACAACAGAAGCGCAAGACAAGTTCCCTGCCCACAAAGAGTTTACAGAGCAATGGAAGAAACAGGCATGAATTACTTAACAGGGTCAAGTTTCAGTATGGGGTGTACAATTGAAGACACACCCATACATGCTAGAAGGGGCTCTTGGGTTATAATAATAATGATGGTATTTGTTGAGCACTTACTATGTGCCAAGCACCGTTCCCATCTGGCCTGTAGGCTAAGATACAAAGTAATCAGGCTGCTCCACATGGGGCTCACAGACTTAATTCCTATTTAACAGATGAGGGAACTGCGGCACAGAGAAGTTAGGTGACTTGCCCGAGGTCACAAAGCAGATAAGTGTGGGGGAGTCAGAATTAGGACCCATGACCTCTTACTCCCAAGCCTGTGCTCTTTCCACTAAGCCACACACTGCTCCTCAGGGTATGACTCGAGGGTATTGGGAACTCATTAGGGAAGGTTGGCTGGAGGAGATAGTACCCAGGCAAATAACATGCATAGCCTTTTACCCTTCCCATTGGAGGCAGCCTTCTGGAGGATGGGTGGAAAGTTCTGGCCCATCGTAGCACAAACCGTAATTTTGACCAGTTCCTGAACATTTTGACTCTGTAGGCACCCTCCAGATCCCCTAGTGTAAACTGAGGAAAAAGCTAAGCATGGCACACTCATCCGGAAAAAGGAGAGCTGGGTTGGAAGGAAAGACCTTGGCAAGCCCCAGAAATACGACAAGGACTTCCTCACAATCAAGTTTTGAGGCTTTTCCCTCCCATGTCCCCCTCCTGTCGTGCCTTATTTCTTTAAAATTTGGCCCTAAGGGTGGGGGGACAGGGGGTGGTCCTTTACTCTTTATCCTTTCACTATGTGCTCCTGTCAGGGCATTAAGAAGCAGAATGGCCCAGTGGAAAAAGCACCAGCCTGGGTGTCAGAGGACCTGGGTTGTAATCCCGACTGCCACATCTGCGGTGTGATCTTGGACAGCTCACTTAAATTTCTCTGTGCCTCAGTTACCTCATCTATAAAATGGGGATTAAGACTGTGAGCCCTATGTGGGACAGGGACTGGGTCCCATCTGCTTCTCTTGTATCCACTCCAGTGGATAGTACAGTGCTTGGCATGTAGTAAGTGCTTAAATTCCTTAAAAAAAGGAAATGAGTATTTCTATGGAATTAGTTAGGAAGGGGCTTGTGTGACACTGTTTGGGGATGAAAAGGGAGTCTCCTCTTCCCCACTTCCCGACATCAAGGTGACGTGGAGGGAATTTAGGCCCACCAATATAATCCTCAGGATGGTAAAACAGAAATACTGCCCTACATGACCCTCCTAGAAGAGGAAAAACCCACAAGGCTAGATTTCTCTGTTGTGAAGAAGGGCAGAGCAATACAATTCTGAGAGGAACTAGAAGGGGACAAAGGAAAGGTGGTTAGTGACTAGCTTAAGCCTTGACCCATAAACCACAAGAATGATTAACTGTGGATGAGAGGAGAGAAAGGGAGTAACTTCCATGTCGCCTCATCTCCTGGAAAACAGCGTGCTAAACAGTAGTTATGGGCTGTGCAGTCCAGAAGCTAGAACTAATCTCTCCGTTTCCCTGTTTTGAGGTCCATGCCTGAAACCTGGGTGCTGTCAGCATCCTAGACATTTTTTTCTGGTAGGGTACGATGTATTGAAGGGACAGTAACTCCCCCACGGACGAAGGATGGGACTGGACTTCAAGTGCTTAGTACAATCCTCTGCACACAGCAAGTGCTCAATATTTACCTTTGTAGAGAGGACAGACTCCGTTCTTTTAAAAAATGAAAAATGTTTTAAGCCCAGTCGCTTAACTTAAAAAATGTTTCAAGTCCTAGTTGCTGCAGGTTCCAAGGCCCCTCAGCACCTTCTCATGAGGCATCTAGGCTCTAGACACGCCATGGCTCACTATTGGGGACCACTCCAAGATCTGTGCTGCTCTTTGTCCCTGCTCCCACCCACTGAAGCTTGTTAGTTTCAAGGGAAGAATGGGCTGGGAATGAATGAGAGGCGGCACCCAACCATCACAATGCCTGGCAAACTCAGCTACCTTAGCTCAGGGAGCAGATGAAATGGACACTGAGCAACTTTGCAGGAGGGAAAGGGAGACGAGAAAAAGGAGAGATGGTCTGTCGGTCGGTTGAAGGATACCATTCCTATTGCTTTGGGAAAACTGAGGGGACCAAAGAATTTGGGAAGTGGTGCTGTCTCGTTGCAGGCAGAAAACAACTTTGGCAGCAGCATTAAGTGAATTGAGTAGTGGGGAAGCCGGAGCCAGTCAGTTCTTGAATCACAGCTGAGGGAAGAAGACAGGAAAATGTGGGAGATCGTTAATGAAAAAGCACTTGGCAAGAGACTAGATGCCTAAAATTTCTATGGACTAGATCGGAATCCTTCAAACTGTGAGGTTGGGACATTTAACACAATGTCATCATCTGCTTTTCAAAATCACTTGTTTATTGAAAAACGTTTTCTTCATCAGCCTTCACAGTCAAAACAGTCTGTTGAACTGCAAGCTTAATCACCTCTCCTATTCAAAAGGGTAGGACGTAGCAAATATTCTGATTTCTTTCAAAACTTTTCATTCAAGAAAGGAAAATTACCTGAAGTACAGTTCCCATATTGCTTCCCATCCTCTTTCTGTCTCAGTTAAGTCTGCAACAGCCAGAAATTGGCCTGAACACATTTAGATGAAATTTCATTGTTACCATGATAGCTACAATGAAAATTCTACTTCACAGGGTATTATACTGCTCGGCAGAAGGGGAAACAACATAGCCGACAAGCCAGCACTTTAGATGGAGAGTGATCAAAATCCAGACAGACTGTATTTAGCTGCAGTGTCCCCAGAATTCCCAATAAAAGAACCAAAGCAGTGGGCTCTTTTAAAATGTAAACACAAACACAACATGAGCTAATAGTAACTGTAAACTTGCGTGCAACAGAAGAGCACTTGAGCCCATGGTTGGTCTAGAGTTTTTGTAAAATCAGAAAGGCTATGAACTAGCCAAAGCCACTTGAGTCTGATCCACAGGTTAGGATGAGAATTATAGAGTTAGAAAAACACTGAAATAGGAAGCATCATGCTCACGGTAATCCAGTAATGAGAATGAGGGGGAATGTATTTTCCAGGGAGTTTGCATCAGGGTGAAACAAGTCGCTGGCCTCTTCCTCAAGCCTCAGCACAGTCAGGAAGAGATAGCATCAGGTTTTCTTGCTCAAACAATACTTAGCCTTCAAAAGCTCCAGATAAGATAGAGGCACTATATTTTTAAGTCATGCATCTGGCCCTAAACTTGTCTTCTATATTTAAGCGTGGTGGAAAAGGCCAAACAATGTGGAAATTGTGGCCTATAATCGATCAATTCCATTTCTTTTATGGTTGTAAAGCTGAGTATTAAGAAGCAAGCCTCCGTGATGGAAGTCTGGCAGCAAAAGCTTAAGATATATAGTAAGTCATGAACGTAGTATCTGAGACCCACATGATCAGATTTAGGATTAGAGATGACGTTCACATCACAACTTGGCACTGTCCATTCTCTGAGGCACCAAATCTAGAGAAAGGGCAATAATGGACTGGTGAATTACAGGAAAACAATCCCACTGTCCCGTCCATAAGTAGCTGATAATTTCAAAAATTTGGGTTAAAACTCAAAGGAAGTGTGGGATACAAAAACCCAACCACAACTTGAGTTCATCCCCCCCATTTTTCAATTTCCGTTCACCTTAGAATGTGAGAGTTGTTGGACCAGCATATTCTAACCTATAATCGTATCCTCAGTATCTGCCATTGAAGTGTCAACTCCGTTGAAAATGAGCTTCAATTTGTTCCAAAGTCTTTCCCTTGGTTTCAGGAACGCAGAAGGCAGTAAAAATGACATTTACAATACAAAAGCCTGAGAAAAGCCAAAAGGTTCCATATGAAGTCAGGAAGTCCTATAAGAGAAAAATAAAATACAAAGCTTTTGGTCTAATAGATTCAAGTTAATCAGTGAATCGTGTTGTGTGGTGAGTACTGTACTAAGCTCTTGGGAGAAAACTCTATTGTTTTCCTGGAGTCTACCCTCAGGAGCTAATATTCTAGTGGGGGAGACAAACACTCATAATCAATCAATCAATCGTATTTATTGAGAGCTTACTCTGCACACAGTAAGCTCTCAATAAATACGATTGATTGATTACTTGGATGTGCCTTCAGGCAGTTTTGCAATGTGGTAGATATGTACTAGAACTAGTGGCTCATTCATTCATTCAGTCGTTTTTATTGAGCGCTTACTGTGTGCAGAGCACTGTACTAAGCGCTTGGGAAGTACAAGTTGGCAACATATAGAGACGGTCCCTACCCAATAGTGGGCTCACAGTCTAGCAGGGGGAGACAGAGAACAAAACCAAACATATTAATGAAATAAAATAAATAGAATAAATATGTACAAGTAAAATAAATAGAGTAATAAATATGATATCCTATGTAATGACTCCCTCCTGTGGAGCTTTGAGTGCATATCACATTAGTTTTTGCTTTTTTTTATTGTTGTGGGTTCCTTTGGTATTTGTTAAGCACTCACTATGTGCCAGGCACTGTACTAAGCACTGGGATAGATACACCATAATCAGGTTGGCCACAGTGCCTGTTCCAGATAGGGCTCACAGTCTTAATCCCCCTTTTATAGATGAGGAAGCAGGGACAGAGAAGTTAAGTGACTTGCCCAAGGTCATAGAGAAGACAAATGGTGGGAACCAGAATTAGAAACCAGGTCCTCTGACACTCAGGCCCATACTCTTTCCACTGCATCTTTTACAAAAAGGAAAAATTCAGAACCACGTAGGACACATACCATAAGGTGATGGAATTCCTTCGTAACTAAAAAAGCCATGATCCAATTGGTAAGGACGCAGACACCACTGGCCAGGCCTTTGGCTCGGAGAGGGAAAATTTCAGACATGACCAGCCAAGGAATAGGCCCCCAGCCCAGAGCAAATCCTGAAATAGCAAAGAAAGGAGAGAGAATAAGCATGCTTGACTTTCAAAAAGAGTAGAAGCTTTTGCAAATGTTAGAAAATAAGTATATAAGCAAACCACTGCACTAATTCTTCACCAGAGGAACAGCAGAATAGTTTTAGCAGTGGCCAACTGGAGAGCCCTATGTATTGGTCATGGTGACTTTCAGCACAGGAAAACACAGTTTACTGTCCTATAAATTCTGACGATTGACACCTGTCCACATGTTTTGTTTTGTCTGTCTCCCCCTTCTAGACTGTGAGCCCGTTGTTGGGTAGGGATCGTCTCCATATGTTGCCAACTTGTACTTCCCAAGCACTTAGTACAGTGCTCTGCACACGGTAAGCGCTCAATAAATACGACTGAATGAATGAATGAATATAAGAACCAAATCAACTCAAAATTGTCAACTCAAGCTAGAAAGGAGGGTCTTGAGGAAAGAAAGCTGAACTGTTTACATAGTTCTCAGGTTGGAGGTCAGCCTGAACACCATCATATGATAAAAAAAATTCTGGCTGGCACACTGAGCTTTTCATTCATTCATTCAATCGTATTTATTGAGCACTTACTGTATGCAGAGCACTGTACTAAGCACTTGGGAAGCACAAGTTGGCAACATAGAGAGACGGTCCCTACCCAACAACGGGCTCACAGTCTAGAAGGGGGAGACAAGCAACAAAACAAAACATGTGGACAGATGTCATCAGAATAAATAGAAGTAAAGCTAGATGCACAGCATTAACAAAATAGAATAGAAAATATGTACTGTACAAGTAAAACAAATAGAGTAGTAAATCTGTACAAACATTCAATTAATCATTCAATCGTATTTACTGAGCGCTTACTGTGTGCAGAGCACTGTACTAAGCGCTTGGGAAGTACAAGTTGGCAACATATACGGACAGTCCCTACCCAACAGTGGGCTCACAGTTTAGAAGGGGGAGACAGACAACAAAACAAAACATATTAACAAAATAAAATAAATAGAATAAATATGTACAAATAAAATAGAGTAATAAATACGTACAAACATATACAGGTGCTGTGGGGAGGGGAAGGAGGTAAGGCTGGGGGGGTGGGGGGGAGGAGAGGGACAGGAAGGAGAAGGCTCAGTCTGGGAAGGCCTCCTGGAGGAGGTGAGCTCTCAGTAGGGCCTTGAAGGGAGGAAGAGAGCTAGCTTGGCAGATGTGGGGAGGGAGGGCATTCCAGGCCAGGGGGATGACGTGGGCCGGGGGTCGACAGCGGGACAGGCGAGAACGAGGCACGGTGAGGAGATTAGCGGCAGAGGAGCAGAGGGTGTGGGCTGGGCTGGAGAAGGAGAGAAGGGAGGTGAGGTAGGAGGGGGAGAGGTGATGGACAGCCTTGAAGCCCAGGGTGAGGAGTTTTTGCCTGATGTGTAGGCTGATTGGTAGCCACTGGGGAATTTTGAGGAGGGGAGTAACATGCCCAGAGCGTTTCTGGACAAAGACAATCCAGGCAGTGGCGTGAAGTATGGATTGAAGTAGAGAGAGACAGGAGGATGGGAGATTGGAGAGGAGGCAGATGTAGTAATCCAGACGGGATAGGATGAGAGCTTGAACGAGCAGGGTAGCTGTTTGGATGGAGAGGAAAGGGTGGATCTTGGTGATGTTGCAGAGCTGAGACCGGCAGGTTTTGGTGACGGCTTGGATGTGAGGGGTGAACGAGAGAGCGGAGTCGAGGATGACACCAAGGTTGCGTGCTTCTGAGACAGGAAGGACGGTAGTGCCGTCAACAGTGATGGGAAAGTCAGGGAGAGGGCAGGGTTTGGGAGGGACAACAAGGAGCTCAGTCTTGGACATGTTGAGTTTTAGGTGGCGGGCAGACATCCAGATGCAGATGTCCTGAAGGCAGGAGGAGACGCGAGCCTGGGGAGAGGGGGAGAGAGCAGGGGCAGAGATGTAGATCTGGGTGTCATCAGCGTAGAGATGATAGTTGAAGCCGTGGGAGCGAATGAGGTCACCAAGGGAGTGAGTGTAGATCGAGAACAGAAGGGGACCAAGAACTGAACCTTGAGGAACCCCTACAGTAAGGGGATGGGAGGGGGAGGAGGAGCCTGCAAAAGAGACTGCGAATGCATGGCCAGAGAAATAAGAGGAGAATCAGGAGAAGACGGAGTCTGTGAAGCCAAGGTTGGATAGCGTGTTGAGGAGAAGGGGGTGGTCCACAGTGTTGAAGGCAGCTGAGAGGTCGAGGAGGATTAGGATAGAGTAGGAGCCATTGGATTTGGCAAGCAGGAGGTCATTGGTGACCTTTGAGAGGGCAGTTTACATGGAATGTAAGGGACGGAAGCCAGATTGGAGGGGGTCGAGGAGAGAGTATATACAAACATGTATATACAGGTGCTGTGGGGAGGGTAAGGAAGTAGGGTGGGGGGATGGGGAGGAGGGGAGGGAAAAGGGGGCTCAGTCTGGGAAGGCCTCCTGGAGGAGATGAACTCTCAGTCGGGCTTTGAGGAGAGGAGAAGAGCTTTGGCGGATGTGTGGAGGGAGGGCATTCCAGGCCAGGGGGAGGACGTGGGCCGGGGGTCGACGGCGGGACAGGTGAGAAAAAGGTACAGTGAGGAGGTTAGCGGCAGAGGAGCGGAGGGTGCGGGCTGAGCTGGAGAAGGAGAGAAGGGAGGTAAGGTAGGAGGGAGCGAGGTGATGGAGAGCTTTGAAGCCTTTAGTTTTCAAGACTAAACTAAGATTTAGACATGAAGTAAGTTTGTTTTTGTAATCAAGATTAAGAAGAAGGTAGCTGAATGAAAGCCCGGGCCAACCCTATTTATTGGTTCAGGCCCAGAATCACAAATCCTCTCAAGAAGCCATGTAGCTGGCAGCTCCTGCTTTCCTGGAACAAATTCCACTACCAAGTGGTAGGCACTGTCCTCACCCAGCTATGCCAGCTCCTCCAGCACCCACAGAAGTTTCCTGCTGGGTCAGTTCTTGCTCCCACCTCTCCAGACCATGGTAATCAACCAACCAACGGTATTTACTGAATACTAATTGAGAGCAAAATTCTAAAGACCACCAAGTCACATGCTCCATGCCTTCAAGTAGCTTGTAGTCCAATGGGACGGATGGGGGAAAAAAAAAAAAAACTACTAATAGGAGGAGGAAACTGGTACAATACCACCCCAACTGCACCCGACTCCTGCCAGAGGCCTATGAGAAGAGAATAATAATAATAATAGTATTTGTTAAGTGCTTACTATGTGTCAAGCACTGTTCTAGGTGCTCAAGTAGTTACAAGCTAATCAGCCCCTTTCCCATATGGGGATCACAGTCTTAATCCCCATTTTAAAGATGAGGTAACTGAGGCTCAGATAAGTTATGTGACTTGTCCAAATTCACACAGCAGATAAGTGGGAGAGATGGCATTAAAACCCAGGTCCTTCTGGCTCTTAGGCCAGTGCTCTATCCACTAGGCCAAGCTGCTTCTCTGTCCTGCTGACAAACAGAACAGTCACTTCTGAATTTAAATCATTTTCACTTAACAGAAATGCAGACGTATTCATTTTCCTGCAATTAGAAAACAAACATCTTTGTTGAACTCTTAGGACGACTTACCGGTGATAAAGAATCCCATACTAACAACTGCCAGCCATGCTAGACCGTATTCTGGTCCTGAGCGTTCTGGATTCAAAGTTGTAAGAGAACCAGGATGCGATGAGTTACTAGGAGCTAGAAGTGTCATTTTAAAGTATACCCCAAACGTTACGGCACTGAGAGCCATGATGACCCCTGGAAAGATAAGTGGAAATGCAAATCAATACACGTGGCATTTACCAGCACCTCAGGAAAATTGAGTTGAGGCAACAAGAACCACCTCTATAAGGGCAAAGTGGACAATGGGGCTGGAAAGCAAGACAGCCAAACCAATGGGTTTTTCCCCAACAGCTTTTTGGGGCAACATAAGCAGCCACAGCTAGTCGTTTGGAGCCAGAGAGGTAACAGAGAGTAGCTTCTTCCTCCATCACCATCAGAAGGATGTGGGAGTGGCCACCTTTTCAATCAAGTGGCAAGAAACAGGGGCAGCAGCTCAGAGACTGTCTGGGCCCTGCGATACACTTCATCACTAGGAACCCCTGCCTCATCCCCAATAGTTCCCCTAAGCTGAGCAAGCAAAGAGTGAGATAGGTAGCTGACTTCTCTATAAAGGCCCAGGAGTGAGGGAGCCTAGCCCCAGAATCCAGGGAGGTCAAGAGAAGCAGTGATGGCAGAGACACAATAAAGACGAAGGGAAAATACCTTTCTCTCTCCCTGCCTGCCCTCTCATGCTCCACCCCCTCAGTGTGTGATTCGAAGTTAAGTATTGCTCTCTCTCACTTTTAAACAACTCAGAGTAAAATGAAGTTTGAAGCCTAATTTAACCGCTTTCAAAAATGGGAGAGGATAGAAATATGGGTCAAAGTCAGCATCAGAAAAATCAAACACTGAACCCAGCTAGTGCTAAATTAGGAGGGCAGCTGGCACCTCATGACCCCACACACCTACATTTTCCCTGAAGGAAAAATGAAAAGGTATACACAAATATGGTGCCCTCCAAATTGATGGTACTTATTGATCACTTACTGTATGCCGGGCCTCATACCAGGTACTTGAGACAGGAGAGCTGGTAGACACATGTCCTGCCCACAAGGAGCTCCACAAAGGGATTGACCTTTCTCTGTAAAGGCCAAAAGTCTACCCCAACACTTTTTTCCACAGAAGAGAAAAGGTCTCTTTCAAACCACTCACTAGAGAGCAGGGAAACCCTGTCTTGTAGTCATCAGCATGGGAATGATCTGGGAATGAGAATGCAACTTTGGAATTCAGGTACCCGCCTCCCTTTTCCTCAGCCTCTCCTCCACACCACTCTGACTCGCTCCCTTTGCTCTACCCCCTTCTCCCCGCCCCACAGCACTTGTGTATATATTTACTATTGTATTTATTTTATTTTGTTAATATGTTTTGTTTTGTTGTCTGTCTCCCCCTTCTAGACTGTGAGCCCGTTGTTGGGTAGGGACCGTCTGTATATGTTGCCAACTTGTACTTCCCAAGCGCTTAGCAGTGCTCTGCACACAGTAAGCGCTCAATAAATACGACTGAATGAATGAATGCTGGTTTACTTGTTTTGATGTCTGTCTCTCCCCTTTTAGACTGTAAGCCCAGTCTGGGCAGGGATTGTCTCTACTGCTGAACTGTACTTTCCAAGTGCTCAGTACAGTGCTCTTCACACAGTAAGTGCTCAATAAATATAACTGAATGACTGAATGAACCTCCCCCATCCCTCCCCACAAAAAACCTTGTTACTTTGAAAACTGTTACATGATGACTGCCCAGAATTAGATTATCTTCAAACAAGACCATTTAGTTAACTTACAGCTGCCACCTCAATCAATGGCATTTATTGAGCACTTACTGTATGCAGAGCACTCTACTAACTGCTTGGGAGAATACAGCATAAGAGATTTGGTAGATGCATTCTTGCACTTCCCAAATGCTTACTACAGTGCTCTGCACACAGTAAGCGCTCAATAAATACGATTGAATGAATGCATTCCCTGCCCACAGCGAGCTTACAGACTAGAGTTTAGTTAATCAGACCTCATCTTTATCTTACCTGATATGGAAAGAAGAACTTTTCGCCCTGCTTTATCCATAATCAGCGCTGCCACTGCTGTGAAAAACACTTGTACGGCCCCGACAATGGCTGATGCCATGCTGCTGTTCTAGAGAAACAATTATATTTTATACTTCGAAGAAAGTAAATCTCAATTGGCAAAGAAATGCATGAAAAATGAAAATAAAGCAGTAATCCAATGGGAAGTCTTCATGAGACTACCAGGACTCCCTTTGTTCCATACTAAGAACCGGTGCCCAGCAGAGAAGATCTCAGGAGTAGACACACTTGGGCAGAGTAGCCTGAAAGGCTAAAAGAAAATCCCACAAAACAGATTTACCTCAAACTTAGCTTCTTCAAAAATGGTTTCTGCATAAAACATAACTGCATTTATCCCAGTGAGCTGCTGCAAGGCCATCAGTGACACACCAATAAAAAGTGGCCTGTAAATGGAAGGATTCTTCAGCTCCGCTAAATCAAATTCCTGTTTAAAACAAAAAAACAAATTATGGCATTTAAGAGCTTACTATGTGCCAAGCAATGCCCAGAAGAAAATTTCCACCCCTATAGTAATCCTCTTAGAGCTCCCCAAAAGAGAAGAGAGTGCTAGGAGACACATCTACAAGGCCTTCTATTCAGAAATGGATGGAAAACTATCAACTATCACTGAAAGAAAATGAAAATGATTTTCAATCAAGGCACTTGCCGTATGTTAGTGGATGAGAATTTCATTCCTAGCAATCAGTGCTATTTATGAGTGTAGAGCAAAGTAATAATAATAATAATAATAATGGTATTTGTTAAGCGCTTACTATGTGTGAAGCACTGTTCTAAGCGCTGGGGGGGATACAAGGTGATCAGATTGACCCACGTGGGGTTCAGTCTTAATCCTCATTTTACAGATGAGGTAACTGAGGCCCAGAGAAGTTAAGTGACTTGCCCAAAGTCACACAGCTGACAAGTGGCAGAGCCGGGATTAGAACCCGTGACCTCTGGCTCCAAAGCCCACGCTCTTTCCACTGAGCCACACTGCTTCTCAGTAGTAAGCGCTTGGAAGAGTACTATTCAACAGAGCTAGTAGACACGTTTCCTGTCCATAAGGAGCTCACAGTCTACAGGGACTACGTTTACAAGTGAAGCACTTTAAAGGATTCAAGTTTACTTCTACATCCGTCTATTGGGTATTTCGGAGTTATTAATATGCCGACACACCGGTCTCAAGAGATGCTTCATTTCCACACACTCTCCCTCCTACTTTAGATTCTGAGCTCCATGTGGGTCAGGGACTGTGCTCAACCTGATTATCTCATATCAGTTCCAGCGCTTAATACAGCGCTCGACGCAAAGTAAGCATTTAAACATCACAATGATTATATGCTGCCTCTTACTGAACCTTCCTTCCAGAAAGGACGAAAGGACTGACTGGGGCCGTGGTTATAAGGGAGACCTTAGAATGAAGGTCTTTTCAAGGTTTATTGAATTACAGTTGCCACAGGTCACACAAAAATGTATTTAAACGGGTACTTTCATTACCAGGAATTGTGTTAAGAGCCTGCATTTTGTGTAAGAAAATAATACAACTTGTACACTACAGAGAAGCATCACCAAAAGGCATTTAGGGGAAAGAGCTTATTCCACAACCATCACCGCACCTTGCGGGGTTCTTCGGCATTCAACTCCGTTTGGATTATTAGAAGGAATTTGGGGCGGGAAGGGAATCCCCTGGGGGCAGAGATAAATAAGATCTGGCCCATATACACCGTATGCAACATACAGCTCTGCTTACTTTCATGCCCTTATACTCTTTTGGCAGAGAAAAGTAGAACTAAATTAGTCTAAGAGCCAATTCCGGAAGGCTTACCTGGTCCCCACCACTGGCTTCTATCTGCCTGCACTCCCATTCATGATCTACCTCCGGACCCCACAGAAAACGCAAAGCTGTCACTGCTTCCTGGTGTTTGTTCTGGCTCAGTAGGAATCTCGGCGTTTCTGGCATAAAGCACATTAGCAGCAACATGCAAAAAGGTGGAACACAACACAGGACAGCCAGCCAGCGCCACTCAAGAACCATTCCTGGAGAAGGGAGAGAGACAAAGGGATGCTTCTAAGAACAAATGTCCTCAAAGAAAATTGGGTCGGTCCCAGTACAGTCTCACTGATCTTTTTTGACTCTTACACCATGGCTAAAGAGAGTAGTAGCAATACCATGTCTTTGGCACTTACTGTGTGCAAAGAAGCACTGTACTAAACACTGGGGAAGTAATATATAGATGAGGGATAGATACGGTCCCTGACACCCAAGAGGCTCACGACTTACGAATGAGGAAGGGGGAAAGACAGACACAGAGTTGGAGACGGATATGAGGAGAGGCAAACAAAAATATAAAAAAGACAAAGACGATGACACAAGAAAGGAGCAGCAGGATTTGCTCTTGACCCCTGGAACCCAGCTGTACGGGAAGGATGCTGCCTCTCCCCCAAGATACTAGGGCTCCCAAAAGAACCCCTTCCACAAGGGGATGGGACCCATTTTCTCCTCCAGCAGCCTGGGTTCTCTGACCCAAGACATTCACTATTCTAATGAAAAGGGCCAAAGAATCTGATCATGCATTAAAGACACAAGTTCTGATGACTGTACCTGCAATGTAAGCTCCCATTATGCCCGTCACTACCATCAGCTGCACACATGATCCTAGCATCCCTCGAACTTTAGGGTAAGATATTTCAGCAATATAGACCTAAAGTTGAAAAAAATCAAGTATTAGCAAACAACCAATACTGCGGAATACATATTACAGAATTCTTAAGAGCTGCAGTGTTGCCCTTAAGAATTCTTTAGCCAACTCAGAATGTTTCATTTTTTCAAATATCAAAAAGAGGCAATCAAGAGTATTTGAGGACCTACTTTGTGTAGAGCACTAGGGAGAGTACAACAGAAGTAAAAAAAATCACAGATCCTGCTTTTAAGTTTCACAATCAGTTTGGGAGAAAAAATGCTGGACATATAATCTTAATCTAGACACTCAATGCTTCCATAATGTGCTATTAGCTTCTATTACACGTTTTAGATAGAACAGTTAAGAAACATCCGAACAGCGCGTGTCTATGTGAACAGCATAATGCAGTGTTGGAAGAGGTGGTTGTGAACATGCATGTGGTACCTCTGATCAAATGCACCTCTGGCTTAATGTAGGACTTGTCAGAAACATAAGCCCATGTTACCTAAGGACTGAGCTTAAGGATATTTACAGCACTGATAAATGTGCCGAGAACAAGAGCACGTACAAACTGCTTAAGGGTAACGGTTGATTGATACAGGTTGAGGTGTGATAATTAATTGGGAAGGCTTCCTGAGGGAGATGGGCTTTGAAGATGGAGAGAGCTGTGGGTTAGCAGATTTGAAGGGGGAAGGAAGTTAGGAAGGAGGCGGAAGGGGGGAATCGGGGTCTAATTACCAACTCCACCAGCAGCCTGCTAAGTGACCGTGGGCAAGTCACAATTTCTCCGTTACCTCATCTGTAAAATGGAGATTAAAGCTTTCTTCCTCCAATATACAATGTGAGGCCCAGCTGGGACAGGGACTGTGTTCAACCTGATTACCTTGTATCTACTCCAGTGCTTGGCACACAGCAAGTCCTTTACAGGGTACCATTTAAAAAAATAATCATAAAGAGGAGATATGTGAAGTGGAGAAAGCTACCTTGAACCCAATGTCAAGGATTTTTCTGCTAGATGTGCAGGGAAATCAGTACCCCTGAAGGTTTGAGGGGGTGATACAGGCCACCTGAACTCTGAGGAAAATGACGATATGGTTGTCGAGCATAGTAAATAAAGACGGGAGTGGTTGAAAGACCAACAAAGGGATTGTATGTAGGTGTTGGCCTAGCAAAAGAACACGGTACTAGAGGAGGAAAATACAGAATTAACCAGAGGAATGGGAGGTTCTGTACCAGAGGGCTAACCACACATCCTGTGGGGGGGTGCAACACACAGTTTATATAACACTTTGATACGTGGCCTTACACAAAAGCAATTATCCATCCTGCAGACCCTCGAATGGGCCCACAGCAGGAAGAGATGTTTGTCAACTGAGGAGATGTTTATCAATTGCATGCCTATGCTGGCCAGTCAAACGGTATAAAGATTGCGGAAAGATCTAGGAAGCTGAGCCTTAGCCTTGGGTCCAGCAATGCTATAGCTGACACCAGGCAACCTGGAACGGCTGAGAACACAGGGCTCCCTCAAGCCAGAAGGATTCTGCTATGGTATTAATTCTCTTTTTATATCTATCTCTTTGTGACATTCTCCTACCTACGTGCATGCGGATTGATTGCAATTCTTAACGAATCCCTCTTGCATCCCTGCAGCAGTAGTATTATACAGTCAAATGCTTGCTTAACCATATTGCGTGTATTACGATCTTTGTACCTCCATCTCATGCGTACAGTATTTCAGAATTCAAGTAACCCAATGTCTTGCGAACCCCATTTCAAGACAGAGATTAACAGATGTGAGTTGGCAAGAGGCTGAACCAGCGGAGTGGCTGCTGGGTGGTGAGGAAAATGTGGATCTAGGAAAGGCTGTGGAGAGAGCTGGCATGAATTCCCAATCGAGTGAATGTGAGACCCCAAAATGAGCACCTATTTGATGACACCACAAACTAAGGTGGCAGGCTTCTGGGACAGGGAAGATATTTGGGGCACCACTAACTGTGGGTGAAGCCCTAGGTTCTAACGTTGATCCCCTTCTCTTTGACTTCCTTGGGAAGCCCATTAAAGCTCCCATGGCTTTAACGGTTGTTGTCTTATGCTGTCGAGTCACGTCCGACCCACAGTGATGCCCTGGACACATCTCTCCCAGAACACCCCACCTCCACCCGCAATCGTTCTGGTAGTGTACCCATAGGGTTTTCTTGGTAAAAATATGGAAGCGGTTTACCATTGCCTCATTCCACGCAGTAAACCTGAGTTTCCACCCTCGACTCTCTCCCACGCCGCTGCGGCCCAGCACAGGTGAGTTTTGCCTTGTAGCAGATTGCCTTCCACTCGCTAGCCACTGCCCAAGCTAGGAATGGAATGGATATATCACTGCTTGACTCTCCCTCCCATAGTCGAGACTGGAGGAGTATTGGAAACTCTCCAGGTGCAGCCCTGAGAGGTGTGGCTTTAAACTACCACCTCTATATAGCCGATTCCCAAATTTACCTCACTAGCCCCAATCTCCCTCTCCCACTCTCTCTCTCCTCATATTTTCTCCTGCCTCCAGGACATCTCTACAAGGATTTTCTGCCAGCACATCAAGCTTAATATGTCCCAAACTGAACTCCTCCACTTCCCTCTGAAATCACCTCTTCTAACCTAATTTTCCCATCACAATTTACACCCCCAAGTTTTCCTAAAACATCATTCTGCATACGTCTCCCCACTCCTTAAACAGTCAATGGTTACCCATTTCACTCCACATCAAGCACAAACTCCTGACCACTGGGTTTAAGACACTCAGTTAACTCTCTGCTTCCTAGTCATCCACCCTTCTCTTCCTCTACATCCCACCTCGCACACTTCATTGTCCTAGAATTGCCCTAACATCTTAGGGATACAAATGACCAGCAATTTACTCGTAGGCACATACAGTATTGTGTGTCCCTGCAAAGTTCTGAGAACACAAACTGCAACTAGTTAAGTCCTGTTAAACTTTTCTCTGGATCACTGTGGTCCCTTGTCTCATCCCCTCTATCATACTCCCCCCATCATTTTCTCCTTTCTGGCAAGAATTCAATATCAAGAGCTCTATTTTTGTGATTCAACAGTGTTAATCCTTCTAATTACTTGCTTACTGCAGCTGAATACGGCTCAAGTTCGCCTCGGAGGAAGCACATTTTTGATGACTTCTGGCCTTGCACATTTACGGATCATGTAACGGGAAGTTATTTTGGCCAAGGGAAGTGAGCACTCTTTACTTACAGGGACAACAAGTGAAATGACCCCAGTAGCTAGGCCTGTCAGAAGTCTCCCAGTGTAGAGCATCCAAATGTCCTGGGCAGCAATGATCACTGTGAAGCCAGCAATGTAGGGTACGGAGCAGAGCATGAGACTCAGCTTCCTCCCAAATTTATCCACAAGCCAGCCGCCCAGCAAGCCCCCGGTCGCAGCTCCCAGGGTAACTATAGACTGCAGGTAAAAAGAGAGGAAAAATGTGAGGATTCCTGTCCACACCAAGAAGGAAAGGGCTAGATGTTTTTCATGAGGGGGATTACTGGGGGCTGGAAATTGTGCAGGGAATCAAGGCAGAAGGGTGAGGCTTGGAGCAAGGTTTTAAGGTCCACAATGAGGAATTTGCTGGTTAACTACTTCAAGATAAACCAAAGGTCTTTAAAGGTAATGCAAACAACACATGACTTGCCAGTCTCCCTACCCCAGCAGACATTAGGAGGGCAAGTCACTAGTTAGTTATTGTATTTGTTACTCTGTTTCAGCAGGCCTGTCCTGCTGGGCAGGTTTCCATTTAATTGCATCTATTGAGCGCTTACTGGATGCAGTGCATTTAAAAGAAGCAGCATGGCGTGGTGGCTAGAGCACGAGCTTGGGAATCAAAAGGACCTGGATTCTAATCCAAGCTCCACCACTTGCCTGCTCTGTGACCTTGGGCAAATCACGTCACTTCTCTGTTCCTCAATTACCCTAAAATGGGGATTAAGACTGTGAGCCCCGTGTGGGACAGGGACTGTGTCCAACCTAGTTGTCTTGCATCTACCCCGGCACTTAGTACAGTGGCTGGCACATGGTAAGCGCTTAACAAATACCTTTTTTTTTTACAAAAAAAGGCACTTTGTTATTCTCCTGGAAAAGATGGGTGGAGCCGGGCCAAGACTCAGCCAACCAATTCGGGGTTGCTGCCTGCAGAGGCCAGGGTGGGCACAGGCCCTGGTGTCCGGGACCCCCAGGGTCCTCAGGCCGAGTTCACCCTTAGGTAATAACAATAATAATAAAAATGGTACTCGATAAGCGCTTACTAGGTGGTAAGCGCTGTTCTAAGCACTGGGGTAGATACAAGGTAATCAGGTTGTCCCAAGTGGGGCTCACTGTCTTCATCCCCCGTCTTCCAGATGACTGAGGCCCAGAGAAGTGAAGTGACTTCCCCAAGGTCACACGGCGGACGAGTGGCGGAGCAGGGATTAGAACCCATGACCTGTTAGCAGCCAGGACCTTGCTCTGTCCACTACGCCACGCTGCTCGATGCAGTACCCGGCCTGCGGTGGGGTGGAGGGAGGGGAAGAAAGGAAGGAAAAAAGGGGAGGGAAGGGAGGGAAGGGGAGGGAAGAGGGAAGGGGAGGGAAGAGGGAAGGGGAGGAAAGGGGAGGGAAGAGGGAAGGGGAGGGAAGGGGGAGGAGGGAAGGGGGAAGAGGGAAGGGGAGGGAAGAGGGAAGGGGAGGGAAGGGGGGAGGGAAGGGGGAAGGGAAGAGGGGAGGGAAGAGGGGAAGGGGAGGGAAGAGGGGAGGGAAGGGGGGAGGGGAAGAGGGAAGGGGAAGGGGGGAGGGGAAGAGGGGAGGGAAGAGGGATGGGGAAGGGGAGGGAAGAGGGATGGGGAAGGGGAGGGAAGAGGGATGGGGGAAGGGGAGGGAAGAGGGATGGGGGAAGGGGAGAGAAGAGGGAAGAGGGGAAGGGGAGCGAAGAGGGAAGAGGGGAAGGGGAGCGAAGAGGGAAGAGGGGAAGGGGAGCGAAGAGGGGAAGGGGAGAGAAGAGGGGAAGGGGAGAGAAGAGGGAAGAGGGGAAGGGGAGAGAAGAGGGAAGGGGGAAGGGGAGAGAAGAGGGGAAGGGGAGAGAAGAGGGGAAGGGGAGGGAAGAGGGGAGGGGAAGAGGGAAGGGGAAGAGGGGAAAGGGAAGAGGAGAAAGGGAAGAGGGAAGAGGGGAAGGGTGGAGGGAGGAGGGGGAGGGGGGGAGGGAGGAGGGGGAGGGGAGGAGGAGGGGGAGGGGAGGAGGGAAGGGGGGGAGGGACGAGGGAAGGGGGGGGAGGGACGAGGGAAGGGGGGGAGGGGAGAGGGAAGAGGAAAGAGGGAGAGGGAAGAGGGGAAGGAGGGGGAAGAGGGGAAGGGGAGGGAAGGGAAAAAAAAGGAGGAAAGAAGGAGAGGGAAGGCGACTCACTCCAAACCAGGAGGCTTGGGCGTCGTCCAGCCTGAGGCGGGTCTGGGCGTCCGTCCTTAGGCTGGGGATGGCCGGAGAGCTGTAGCCCAACACGAAGCCGAAGCTCAGCGGGCCCAAGGCGGCGGCGAAGGCGGCCACGAAGAGCTTCTGGCCCCGCCGGCGGTGGCGGTCCGAGCCGGCCCCCGCGGCCCCCGCGCCATGGCCCGCTGAGCTGGGTTCGAGGTCCCGCGGCCCCGCGAGGAGGGCCGGCTCCCCGCCGCCGCCGCCGCCGCCGCCGCCCAGGAGCGGCCGCCTCTCCTCCTCCTCCTCCTCCTGCGCCATGGCACCGCCGCCGCCGCCGCCGCCACCGCCCCGCTCCCACCCCTTGATACAGCCGGGCCCAGCCCGGCCAATCACAGCGCCGGCCGCCGACGGGGCGGGAACCCTTCCGACCAATCGGAGCCCCGGACGGGAGAGGGGAAAGACCCGGCCAATCGGAGCCCCGGCCGGGACGGGGGCGGGGCCCGGCCGGCCAATCGGAGCCCGGGCCGGCGAGGGGGGCGGGGCCCGGCCGCACCAATGAGCGGCCGGGCCGGCGACGGGTGAATCAATCAACGGACAGGCGGCCAATCAGCCGCGGGCGGGTGAAATCCCACAACCATTTATTTTTCCAGCACGGAGACGAGAACACCCATCGCGGGCACGGGCACGGCACCGAGGGGGGTACAGGGAGGGTCGGTTCTTTACAGGCGGACACCCGGATCACCACGGTTACAGAACTCGGCGTTAGAAACAGTGGGGCGGGGAGGGGGGGGGGGCGATAAAGTTTAAGACACTTGGTGGTAGTTCTCGTTGATAGCACAGAAGTTCATCAGCAACAGTCGAACAGTACAGACTCATTAAGGTACAAATCCACCGCTTCGAACCAAGGCTTGGACACAATGGAAAGACGGACGGTGCCCAACGGCACCCCCGCCCTTCACTCAGCAGTTACAAAAAACCGTAATATGCAGCTTTTTTTAAAAAAAAGAAAATTCTCTTCGATGGCTAGGATCTCTTCTGAGCACACGGAGGGGGTTGAACTAAGGGGCAGAAGCAAGGACGCGGTGAAACAGGCATGCATTATACAGGCTGGCAAGATCGCCGTCCCCTACTGCCGCTATCCTACTGGGCGATTCTGCTAGGTGAGGGCACCCTCGTTTAGCTCGGAAATGGAAAAGTCGGTTCCTCGAAACGGAGTTCATCCCGTTAGTAAGCAGGAAGAAATTCAGGGAGGGAAATCGGTCGAGACACTAGGTGGGGGGTTTTTTGTTGCTTGTATTGTTTAACCACAGCATCAGACAAAAGGTATGCCCCGGTGTAAGACTGACACCCACATCTGCAAAATCGGTTTATAAGGTGGTCTAAGAAAACACAAAGAGGGAATACACATCAGTACTGTAAACAAGTTCAACTCATGCCCTTCCTTTCCCTAAAGATGAGCCTAAACTCTCCGAAAAGCGTCTTTAGACTGTGAGCCCCATCTGGGACAGGGACTGTGTCCAACCTGATTAACTTGACTCTACCTAATGTTTAGTACAGTGCTTGGCACATAGCACTTGGACAGTTGGCCAATAATAGCCACCTGTTATTATAATCATCATCATTAGAAACCCACTGGACAGGAAGCCGAGAGTATCTATTTCCTGGGAAACATTCTTTATGTCTCATCCCCACTAAATGACATGCAGCTATTCTGATAGGAAGAGCAAGTAAAACCTTGACTCTACCCTAGAAATCCACCTCCTGATATCCCTGCTTTTCAAAAGAACTCTGTCCAGGGGGCTGAGAATAAACCTTGGGCTGGGTGAGACGGAATACAAAGACCTCTTCTTAAATTATTCCCAGGCTGACTTTGGGAAGAGATTATTTACAGGCGAATTGGGTCTCAAGAGAAGTTTTCAAACCTACCGAATAAGGGATGACTAATAACCATATCTTATCCAAGCTTAAAAAGACAATACGATCACTGGACAGGCTGCAGCATGTACAAGATTCTGGTCAGGAGTCCAGGAGGGCGGGCAAACTGAGATCAAAATGTCTAAAGCCCCCTTTTTGTGTCACCTAATATATGCACAGGGCAGAGCCAGCACCACAGTCATCCTCGGGAGCACCACCTGGACTCCAGGTGCTCTCCGGGCATAGGCACTCAGGCATTGCCTGCTGAGAGGCAGTAGCATAGGTCAATTAGCCCTAATAAAGGACAATTCAATTTAATCTGATGAAAAACACAGGTGATTATCTCAGTCCCCGCACACTCCGGTAAACACAGTCTGTTCACTTCCTTTCTGATCCCAAAAAGAAAATGATGCAAAAAGAGTCGCCCCTACCTTTGATAAATTGTGTGCGACCTTATGTTGTTTTTTTTTTTTTAAAAAAAGAATTACATTAAGGATTGCTTTCTCTTATTTCTCCTTTCCTGGATTGGATATGCACTGGGGGAATTATCTATGAAGAGACAAACCGAAAGGACCTGTTTGAGGAGGGTCCTGTTGGTTGTAGAAATAGTTTTGCTCAATTCACATCTTTAGTGCCCAAAAGCCAACAGATGCCCTGGGTGTTAGAGTCCTCATCAATCCAAAGAGATCCCCGACCCTTCTCTACTTTAGTCAAGGAATTACCAGCGGTGTGGCCTAGTGGAAAGAGCACAGGACAAGAGTCAAGAGACCCAGGATCCTTGGCTACTTGCCTGCTGCGTAACTTCAGGCAAGTCATTTAACCTCTTTGTGCCTCAGTTTCCTCATCTGTAAATAATAGGGGATAAAACACCTGTCTTTCCTCCCTCTTAGACTGCAACCGATCTGATTATCTTGAACCAAGCCTAGCACAGTTTTGGGCACTTAGCAAGTGCTTAAGAGATACCATTATTATGCAACTAAATGTAGGTACATCTTCAATGCACACCAACTATGATAATTTCATGCTAAAAGAAATCCTGGGTTTAACACAGCCAGATCATTGGAGTTAGTGGTTATCCTGTCAGATACAAATCCCTTCTTCAGTACATCTATTTCCTGGGAAACATTCTTGATGTCTCATCCCCACTAAATGACATGCAGCTACTCTGATAGGAAGAGCAAGTAAAACCTTGACTCTACCCTAGAAATCCACCTCCTGATCATGTTACCCTATCAGTCACCTTAGTAGGCGGGTGAATATCTGTTTATTATTCATTTACTTGCTTCTCTCGATCATTTATATGCTCTTATACCCATTTAAATTGGGAAATTTATTGACCATCCCTCCCCCACACCCTGCCTTAGATTGTAGCTTCTCAAGAGCAAGCCCCTTCCTTTCAATCAATCAGTCAATCGTATTTATTGAGCGCTTACTGTGTGCAGAGCACTGTACTAAGCGCTTGGGAAGTACAAGTTGGCAACATATAGAGACAGTCCCTTTTGAAGTATGTTTTTAAGTTCCTACTACAGTGCTCTGCACACAGGGGGCAATCAATAAATGATGCTGATGAGGTGTTGATGATGCTAACTCTGTCAGATGATTTGCAGATTTTTTTTCTCAGTAATAGTTTTAAAATCTCTACTGAATTTACAATGGCTGGAAGTGGTAGAAGCATTTAGACTATGTTTCCTCACTGCCAGTAACTCAGTGGAAAAGCTGGGCATTCTTTCTTGTTTCTGAAGGCACCATCAGAAGCACCGATACTTTTGGGACCCTATTAAGCAGGAAACATATTCTGGAAATAAAGTACACTGATTTATATCTGTGGTGGCTTGCCCCCTCAACAAATAGCTTTAGGTCTCTTTTCTGAAACAACAGGCTGCAAAATCATGTGCCTCCCTTTTCTTGAGACTATTTCTTCCTCTCAGTTGAGGGCTTCCTAAGATCATATGCTGATCCATAGAAGGGATTCTACCAAATTTACCAATAATAATCAAAATGTATCAGAATAATAATGATCAGATTTCAACTGCAACTCAGGGAAGAGTCAGACCAAACATAAATCTGACGCCAGGGTGAAGCTCTAGAGGTGCCTGAAACTGAGAAAAACTACTAGAAAATAACCTGAAGTTTGGCTATATGAAAGATTTAGCCGGCAAGCTACTCTCCTGACTTTCTATCAGAGATGAGCTACAACCTTTAAATTAAATCTGAAATTGAGTGCTGAGAACTGCCCTATTGGGAATTGCTGTGCTGAATGCAGGACCCAAAGTCAGGTGATTTCAGTCATTTCAGGATCAGCAGCAGGATGGTATGTGATTATCTGGCTCAAGATTATCAACCAATGGTAGTTACTGAGCGCTAACTATGTGTAGAGCACTGTATTAAGTGCTTGGGAGAGTACAATACAATAGAGTTCACCATCCCTGACCACAAGGAATTTACAGAGACTCTACACATACATAGGGATACCACATCTATGAGAGTGGATAAAACTGCTAATCTGTCAATTGCTAGTAATGTCAATTAACACAATTTAGTCATATTGGTAACAACAAAAATTTTCTAACTCCTTTTCACCTTCATACTACCACAGATAACTAAGTTCAGAACCATGCAACAAGAGCTAATCAAATACATATATATATAAAACACACATACGTGTATATATATACATATGTATATATTTTGTGGTAGATGATGGTAATGATTTTGCAGTCGGCCTAGTACTGGCAGGACAAGTGCATCACCTACTTCATTGACCCTTCTAGGCCATTTCAACTACCGCTGGCAGCTCCTGGCAATATCTCTGAGTTTCACTTTGTTATTCACATATCAAACTCAATGTTAGAACTATAAAAGCTCAGAGAGTTGAAATTCAGACATAGTAAAACTCCAATCTTATTTTTGTTAGTTTCCTTCCCACTGAATATTCCCATTGAACTTATCTAATGCCATCTTAAATATGACTGGGTAATGCTGACCGTGTGTTTCACATCCTTTAGGGTCCTTAGCTCCTCAGCATCTTATCTCTAAAACTTTCCTTGGGAATCTGCCCATTCACCAAGGTGAATCCCCTGGCTAGCAAGATGTTTTTGACTCCTCTGTGGCTGCACTCTCTTTTATACAATGCTGAGGAGAGAAAAGCAGGAGGAAGACAAATACAAATTCTTTCAGGTCGCAATCCATCTTGAAAAGTCAAAACTACTTCAGTCATTTATAAGAAATGTTATTTTAAAGCATGAACCTAAGCTTTGAAGCTCTTTGCTGTCAGGGTATGATAAAACATGATCCACAGAGCCAGGAAGGGGACAGAGAAAAGTTAAAAATGATGGAACATATTTAGCAATGAGTGCCCCAGAAGTGGGTGGATTAAAATTGTTTTTTACTAATTTGCTTTTTGAATACCTAAGAAAAGCACCATTCTGTCTAGTGTTTCCAAAGACTGAAATCTGGCTATGAAACATCATTCTTTCAAATTTGGCAGCTTTCTGCTTGAATTTAATCCTGAACACAGCAGGCAAATGGCAGAGGTAAACGCTTTTCCCCTGTTATCCACAGAATGCACGTTCACTGGCACTAGTTCCCTAAAGAGGTAGCCGTGCTAGCTTTCATCCACATTCCATCCATGTAGCATTGTTCAATTTCATTTTTTTAAGGCTTTATCTCACAGTTGACTGGTTCAAAAGAACTGTAAAATACCATACTGTCAACCACCACCACTATCTCTTTTCTTCAATCACAGAGGGCCTGAAATGAACCATTTGCTGGATTAGCACTATAAATGACCCCTCCTACCACTTTTTTTTAAGGTGATTAGCAGAGGGAAGAGTTCATCAAAAAGGAAATGTAACTAGACAAGCTAAAATCAAAGGCACAGGCTTTCAACTGTTCATGTATCTTAGATGATTATACATCACACGGGACAAAACAATATGTCAAAAAATCATTAAAGCAATTGGCATCAGACCATTTTGGGGTTCACTCAATTTTCTGTCAAAATGTAAATGCTTATTTTTACTTCAGTTCCACTCTGTACTGAAGCCTTTCCTAACCACATTGTCCAAGTCCAATTCATTTACCGATTTATTTTCATTCTCAAATTTATGTAACAAAGAATGACAGCACTGGGGAGACTGCAATGGAGCTCTGGGACTGGTAGGTGACTATGGAAGGCAATCCCTAACCCATTACCCCTGTTAAAGGAGAATTATATACAACTGTTCACGGTCCCTTTAAAGTATAAATGATACAGTAGAATCCTACCACTAAGGCAATGCCTGAGGAAAAGAGCATCTGATTTAAAATCTTATTTCTGATTTTTTGACAGGGCCTTATTTTTCTTTACACATGAAAATTATCTTTGAAATCCATTTTCTCTGGGTTTTTTTTTCTGAAAGACATATGCAAAGAACTGACATACCAGAAAGCAATTGGTCATATCCTTAATGTATCTTCCTTCAACACCCAATTGTTTTTCAGTAAATGAGCATTTTTTTAAAAAACCAAATGAACAGGAACAGTATTTCCTGGTTGGAGAGAGCAAAACTGAAGAAAACTCAGAGTTGAAGCATTTTTCACAATGAAATACAAATTATTTTTTTTATAAAGAATTTCTAGGTGACATTTGTTCTGTGGCATAATTCACATTCTATAATGAAAATAATTACTACTTTTCATCTAAGAATCTCAAAAATAAAAGGTCTAAAGTAAATAGCATATATACACATTTATTTTCTTAAAAGTTTCAACTTAAAAAATCTCAATTAAATCTACCACCTTTATTATGAGGGACCGATGGTTCTTCAACTGAGAACATATAAATCAAGATGGCACAAAATATTAAGAAATATTATCCAAACTGGCCAAATGTGCCAGAACTAGTTGGTCCAAACTCCTTTTTGCCATTTTCTGACCAGAAGTGGTGTCAGAACTTTCCTACAAAGTACAAAGCAGTGTAAGAAAAACAAGATGGCCAACAGCATCTTAAGACTGTCTTTTACTTCAAGTCCACAATGTCTTCATCAAAGGAAGTGGTGAGTTGAAATGGACTGCAGGATGGTGGACTTTCCTCTCTGTTCGCGGAAGTATCAGGGTCGGAGCTTGTTGAAAGGTGGCGTCCATCAGAATTACTTTCAGAAGGAGGTTTTTCAAAAGAGCCTGATATGATCCTGTGAGGAAGAGAAAACCCCCGTTGGGCGGGCGGAAGAAATAACCTGGTCAAGGAGCCTGTCAACTGCCTCAGTTAGACCAACGTCTCTTAGTTCTAGAACAGACCCCTACTTCAGGGTTCATCTATAACCAACCCCTGAGAGTCTTAGGGTTAAATCTGCATCAGAATTGTTTGTTACAAAAGTGATTACAGGGCTGGTGTAATAAAACATATCTCCCCTCTAAGTAGCTGCAGTGACTCCTTTGGGAAGTGACCAAAGAGAGCCTTGGGGTTCTGTCTCTTCAGAAGCATTAATATCCCCCAGGTTCTCCCTGAGAAGCATATGAGACATGTTATTTCTGCTGATTTTTTTTAAATAAGGGGGCAATAATGAGACATAAAAGAGCCAGAATGGAAAATATTTCCAGCATTTAGATATCAGTACACCTGACTGAAAGCCAAGTTTCAGCTGTGTCATTCAACGGATTCAATATAATAACAATAATAATGATGGTATTTGTTAAGCACTTACTATGTGAAAAACACTGTAGGTGATGATGGGAAGGTTGGTAGTGAGAGAAGAGACTGTAATCGAAAACCTAATAGCGTCATCTTCCAATTATCCATGGTGGCTGGAAAACAACTTGATTGATAATTGATAAACTGGGAATGCTGGGAATGCTTTGGAAACCCTGGAAATTTAGGGCACAGGTTATGCAGAATTCACCAAGTGTTTCTTCTATCACCCAGAATAATTAATAAATGGCTAATCAACTGCTTCCAACATGAAGGAGAGAGGGAGCTGGAAGCAAGGTCATGGAGTACTGTCCCAGGTATATGGGGACAGAGTGGAGCTTTATCAGGCAGCCGTAGTTGGAACATGACCTAGTGGCAAGTACATGGGCTTGGAAGCCACAGGTCATGGGTTCTAATCCCAGCTCTGCCACTTGTCTGCTGTGTGACCTTGGGCAAGTCACTTATCTTCGCTGTGCCTCAGTTACCTCATCTGTAAAATGGGGATTAAGACTATGAGTCCCATGTGGGAGGAGGACTGTGTCCAACCCGATTACCTTGTATCTATCCCAGTCCTTGGAACAGTGCTTGGCACATAGTAAGCACTTAACAAGTACCATCATTATTGTTATTATTACTATGCCACTGGGGGGATGCTGGCAGAAGCAAATTGCCCACTGCCTGTCCTTAAATTTATTCAGTGCTTACTGTGTGCAGAGTATTGTACTACATATTTTTATTATTGTTATCTGGAGAAGAAAGCCAGTAAAGCAGTAGTAGTAGTGGTGGTGGTGGTGGTAGGAGTGGCAGTAAAGACATTTACTGAGCATCTACCAAGCCCGCAACCTTGGTGTCATCCTTGACTGTTCTCTCGTTCACCCCTCACATCCAATCTGTCACCAAAACCTGCCGGTGTCACCTCTCAACATCGCCAAGATCTGCTCTTTCCTCTCCATCCAAACCGCTACCCTGCTGGTTCAATCTCTCATTCTATCCCGACTGGATTACTGCATCAGCCTTCTCTCTGATCTCCCATCCTCCTGTCTCTCCCCACTTCAGTCTATACTTCATGCTGCTGCCCAGATCATCTCTGTGCAGAAATGCTCTGGGCATGTTACTCCCCACCTCCAAAATCTCCAGTAGCTACCAGTCAACCTACACATCAGGCAAAAACTCCTCACCCTCGGCTTCAAGGCTGTCCATCCATCACCTCGCCCCCTCCTACCTCACCTTCCTTCTTTCCTTCTACAGCCCAGCCCGCACCCTCCACTCCTCTGGCGCTAACCTCCTCACTGTGCCTCATTCTCGCCTGTCCCGCTGTCAACCCCCAGCCCACGTCCTCCCCCTGTCCTGGAATGCCCTCCCTCCGCACATCTGCCAAGCTTGCTCTTTTCGTCTCTTCAAAGCCCTACTGAGAGCTCACCTCCTCCAGGAAGCCTTCCCAGACTGAGCCCCCTCCTTCCTCTCCCTCCTCCCCCTCTGCATCCCCCCCGCCCTACCTCCTTCCCCGCCCCACAGCACCTGTTTATATGTTTGTACAGATTTATTACTACATTTTACTTGTACATATTTACTATTCTTTTTATTTTGTTAATGATGTGAATCTAGCTTTACTTCTATTTATTCTGATGACTTGACACCTGTCCACATGTTTTGTTTTGTTGTCTATCTCCCCCTTCTAGACTGTGAGCCTGTTGTTGGGTAGAGACCGTCTCTATATGTTGCCAACTTGTACTTCCCAAGCGCTTATTACAGTGTTCTGCATACAGTAAGCGCTCAAATATGATTGAATGAATGAATCTACTGAAGCAGCATGGAGTAGTGGATAGAGTACAGGCCTGTGAGTCAGAAGTGTATGGGTTCTAATCCTGGCTCTACCACTTGTCTGCTGTGTGACCTTGGGCAAGTCACTTCACTTCTCTGTGCCTCAGTTCCCTCATCTGTCAAATTGGGATTGAGACTGTGAGCCCTACATGGGGCAGGGACTGTGTCCAACTTGATTTGCTTGTACCCACCTCAGTGCTTAGTACAGTACCTGGCACATAGTAAGTGTTTAACAAATACCATACTTATTATTATTATTATTATTATTATTATTATTATTATTATTACACTCTACTAAGCACTTGGGAAAGTACAACAGACACATAACACATATTCCCAGCCCACAAAGGGCTTACCTTCTAATGGGGGAGACAGACATAAACAAAATTTACAAATGGGATAATCAGAGTAAATAAATTGACTGAACACAAGTTCTGTGGGCGGATATAAATAAATATATAAGTGCTACAAGTGGTTCATAAGTTCCATGTGATTTTGGTCTTTTTAGATTCCCAGCCCAGCCTCTCTGCAATTTCCAGCTCCAGTTTTAACTTTCCTTCTGCTGTTTCTTTATGCTCATGGTTTAGGACTGAATGGTATTTATGGAGATCTCCCATCAGTTCTATGTCTGCCCAGGCAAACTCACTTCCTTTCCAAGTGACTGTTGCTGGAATCTCAGCTTTTGCAAATTTATCTGGGAAGTAATCCTGGTCCCTCCCTTCTAGCCCAGCCCTTCCAGATTTATACACTTATTACATGCCAAGCACTGTACTACACACTGGGGTAGGTACAAGAACATCAGGTTGGACGCAGTCCATGTCCCACATGGGGCTCACAATTTTAAATACCCATTTTACAAATGAGGGAACTGAGGCACAAAGAAGCTAAGTTACTTGCCCAAGATCACACAGAAGACAAGTGGCAGAGCCAGGATTAAAAACCAGGTCCTCTGACTCCTAGCCCATGCTCTTTCCACCAGGCTATGCTATTTCTCCTAAGGTTCTCACAGTTTTCAGCTTCCCTGCCTCCCTCCTCATACACTGAACTTTCCCCCATCCCCCTATTCCTCCCATGCCCACTCCTTCTAGTCTGCATATCTTCTATAATTGAGTTATTTTTTCTACAGTTCCAAGGCTGCCAATTCTCACTGGAGACCTTGCTGCTCTTGCTGCCACTGTTCTCCCGCTTCCTTGACTAGCAAAATGTGTCTTCCAGGGCAATAAACACAGGGGGCTGGGGTCAAATGAATGAATGAATGAATGAGTGCTACGTGGGGAGAGCAGGTGTGAGGTTGGTTAAGACAAGATCCAAGGCTCTTCTTTGCCAACTCTCCCCATCTGCTCCTTTGGCAGCACCTCCAGTCTGCTCTTCTCCCATACTACTTCTGAGGCTGCAGTGTCAACTTTCCCCAGCCCTCTGACTTTGCAGCCTCAGAAAGTAAGCACCGGAAGTATGTATATATATATATATATATATGTTTGCACATATTTATTACTCTATTTATTTATTTATTTTACTTGTACATATCTATTCTATTTATTTTATTTTGTTAGTATGTTTGGTTTTGTTCTCTGTCTCCCCCTTTTAGACTGTGTGCCCAGTGTTGGGTAGGGACTGTCTCTATATGTTGCCAACTTGTACTTCCCAAGCACTTAGTACAGTGCTCTGCACATAGTAAGTGCTCAATAAATACGATTGATTGATTGATTGATTGCAAGCTGAGGAAGTGGCCAGTGAAAGTGACAGTGACAAAGACAGGAGAGGGACTCAATAACATTGGAGCGCTGGAAAAAAAACAGAGGAAGGGCATGTAGGGACTGGGGACACGGGGGGAATTTCAATCAGTCTTTTAATAATATTTACTGAGCACCTACTGTATGCAGATCACTGAATTAAGCACTTGGGAGGGTTCAGTTAATAATAATAATAGTAATAATAATAATAATAATGATGGCATTTGTTAAGGGCTTACTATGTGCCAAGCACCGTTCTAAGCGCTGAGGGGAATACAAGGTAATCAGGTTGTCCCACATGGGGCTCCCAGTGTTAATCCCCATTTTCCAGATGAGGTAACTGAGGCCCAGAGAAGTCAAGTGACTTGCCCAAAGTCACACAGCTAAGTGGCGGAGCCAGGATTAGAACCCACCACCTCTGACTCCCAAGCCCATGCTCTTTCCACTGAGCCACGCTGCTTCTCTTGAAGCAACAGAATTAGTAGTAACCAATAGTAGTAGCAGTAGTAACTTGAAGCAGTTAGAATTAGTAGATATGATCCCTGCCCTCAAAGTCAGTCAATTGTATTTATTGAGTGCTTACTGTGTGCAGAGCACTGTACTAAGCACTTGGGAGAGTACAATATAACAGACACATTCCCTGCCCAGAGTGTTGTCTTAATGGGGAAGAGAGAGACACCATAATACATTAATCTGCTAGATTGTAAACTCCTTGAGGGCAGAGACCGTGTCTACCAATGTATTGTACTCTCCCAAGTGCTTAGTACAGTGCTCTGCACACAGTAAGTGCTCAAAAAATACCATTAATTGATTAAATTTCAGATGATGGGGCAATAGAACATGAGATATATACATAAATGTTAGGGGCTGTAGGGATTTAAGTACTGAAGTGGTAGTTGGAAGATATAGGTGAGGAGATTAATGATTAAGCAGGGACAGTTTAGACAGAGAAGAAAATCAAAAGCCATTAGCACCCTGGGGAGAACTGAGTTTAGATATGAGTTTATCCATCATGGGTGGGCAGGGCTAGCTTGAAAAGGAAGAGTTGTGTGGATCACTTCTGAGATTCCCCCAGAACAGCAAAATTCACTGTGCTGAGTAGTAATTTCCCAATCCTTCTCTAGGGGCAAAATCTAGAGATAGAACTGAACTGCATCATCCAATTCAGTCAAACTTTGCAAGGCCATCCTTAGGGAGAATATGGGGCTAGAGGTACAGCCAATGATCTCACTGGGAAAGGGGGAGGAGTTAGGTTACTTCTTGCTCCCCAGTGCCACTTTCGTACCATTCCACCTCCCCAATCCCTCTCTTTCCCTTCCTTTGAAGTCCGTATCATCCACCTGTACCACCCACTCTAGATACCAGTCACGGTCACCTACCACTCTTCAGACCCCACCTCCAACTTTTTGAATCATTTTGATCCCTTTCTCACATTCATTCTTTCTCCATCTCTACGTTGATCCTTGGGGACTTAAATATCCACACAGACGTTCCCAACGACTCTTCCACTATCTGCTTTCTATCACTCCTCAACTCCACCGACCTCCTGCTCCACCACTCACCAACTTCGACAAACACTTGATCTTGTCATCTCTAGTCACTGTACAATCTCTATGCTCACCAACTCTTCTAGACTGTGAGCCCACTGTTGAGTAGGGACCGTCTCTATATGTTGCCAACTTGTACTTCCCAAGCGCTTAGTACAGTGCTCTGCACACAGCAAGCGCTCAATAAATACGATTGAATGAATGAATGAATGAATGAAATCCCTGTATTGGACCACAACCTCCTCACCTGCCTTTCTCCCACACAACTCCTCCCTGCAAATCTGCCCTGTTTCCCCAAAGACCTTCAATCTTTGACCCCATCCAATTTTCTCAAGTCATCACACCCCTTTGAACCTCCATACCCAAACTACCAAATTGTCACACCATGCTCTCTACTGAATTCAACACACTCACTCTCCTATCCCTTTGTTGATCTCATATCACTAACCCACAGCCCCGGATCACCTCCACAGTCCACTTCATTTGCTTCTGTGCACGAGCCAGAGAATGCTGCTGGAGGAAATGTAGATAAAAGGTCAACCTCATTCACCTCAAGTTCATCCTTGTGAGCCTTATCTCTGCCCTCTCCTCTGCTCAGCACAGTTATTTCTCCATCTTAATGACACCTATGCCCATTGCCCTTGCTAGTTGTTTCAGGCATTTAACTCCCTCCTCAAACCCCCGTCCCTCTGCCTCCTCCATCCCTCACCCCTAATGACGTGACTATCTACTTCACTGAGAAAATTGAAACTCTCATATAGCTTTAATTCTATCATATAGCTTTAATTCTATTTGTTCTGACGACTTTGACACCTGTCTACATGTTTTGTTTTGCTGTCTGTCTCCCCCTTCTAGACTGTGAGCCCGTTGTTGGGTAGGGCCCGTCTTTATATGTTGCTGACTTGTACTTCCCAAGCCCTTAGTAAGTACAGTGCTCTGCACACAGTAAGTGCTCAATAAATACGATTGAATGAATGAATGAATCTCCCTAAAATCTCCCAGCTTTTCTCCAGTCCCTCTCTCTTCCTGCTCCTTCTTCAACTTTCCAACACTTCCCAGAAAGTGGAGACCTCCTGCCTTCTCTCAAAATCCACCCCACCTTATCAAAACACTTACCCCCTTTCTTCTTCCCTCCCTGACCATCATCTTTGACTGTTCGCTCTCCAATAGCTTCTTCCCTCCTTCTTTCAAACTACTCATGTCTCCCCATTCTAAAAAAACCCTCTCTTGACCCCAAGGCTCCTTCTAGCTATCGCCCCTTCTCCCTCCTACTATTCTTCTCCAGACTTCTTGAGCGAGTTATCTACACCCACTGTCTCAAGTTCCTCTCCTCTAATTCCCTCCCTGACCCTCTCTAATCTGTACCTTTCACTCCACAGAAACCACCCTCTCAAAGGTCACAAATCATTTCCTTCCCAAATCCAATGGCCTCTACTCCAATGTAATCCTCCTCCATCTCTCAGCTGCCTTCAACACTGCTGACCACCCCCTTCCCCTGGAAACATCCAACCTCGGCTTCACCGACACTGTCCTCTTCTGATTCTCCTCCTATCTTACTGTCCACTCATTCTCAGTCTCTTTTGTGGGCTCCTCTTTGCTTCCCACCTTCAAACTGTGGGGGCCCCTCAAGGTTCAGTTCTGGGTCTCCTTCTATTCTTCATCTACACCCACTCCTATATTGAACTCATTTACTCATATGGCTTCAACTACCACCTCTATGCGGTTGATTCCCAAATCTACATATCCAGCCCTGATCTCGTTCCCTCTCTGCAGTCTCGCATTTCCTCCTGCCTTCAAGACATCTTTATTTCGATGTCCTGCCATCACCTCAAACTTAACATGTCAAAAACAGAACTCCCTATCTTTTCACCCAAACCCTGTCCTTCCCCTGACTTTCGTATCACTGTAGACAGCATCACCATCCTTCCTATCTCACAAGCCCATAACCTTGGCATTATCCTTGATTCCTCTCTCTCATTCAACCCACAGTCAATCCATCACTAAATCCTGTCAGTCCCACCTTCACAACATCGCTAAAATCCGTCCTAGCCCCTCCATCCAAACTGCTACCATGTTAATCCAAGTACTTATCCTATCGCTCCATGATTACTGTATCAGCCTCCTTGCTGAACTCCCTGCCTCCTGTCTCTCCCCACTCCAGTCCACACTTCACTCTGTCACTTGGATCATTTTTCTACAAAAATGTTCAGCCAAGGTTTCCCCACTCCTCAAGAACCTCCAGCGGTTGCCTAACCACCTCCACAAGAAACAGAAACTCTTTACCATTGGCTTTTAAAGCACTCAGTCACCTTGCCTCCTCCTATCTTACCTCGCTACTCTCCTACAACCACCCAGCCCACACACTTTGCTCTTCTAATGCCAACTTATTCACTGTACCTCGATCTCACTTATCTCACCGCCAGCCTCTCACTTAACATCCTGCCTCTGGTCTGGAACACCCTTCCTTTTTATATCTGACAGACAGTTACTCTCCCCACCTTCAAAGCCTCAATGAAGGCACATCTCCTCCAAGAGGCCTTCCCTGACTAAGCCCTTTTCCTACTCCTTTCTGTGTCACACTGACTTCCTCCCTTTATTTACCACCCACGCTCCCTGGCCTTATAGTACTTTTGTACATATCTGTAATTTATTTATATTAATGTCTGCCTCCCCCTCTAGACTGTAAGCTCCTTATAGGCAGGGAATGTGTCTGGTATATTGGTGTGCTGTACTCTCCCAAGCACTTATTACAGTGCCCTGCATACAGTAAGCATTCAATAAATATGACTGATTGATCAGTTTAGGGGCAGTACATCTTATCTGTGGCACCACCTTGGACCGAGTCCTTGGAACCAATGAATGATTGGTCCTGCATCAAACAGGCCTGCTGCTTTCTAGGAGGTGAAGGGCTCCCTAGAGCATGAACTTGGGGCAACTGCCCAGATTCATCCCAAAATCCCTTAATATTGAAGCTGTTGAACCTACAGCTTTGTTGGTTGACACATATTTTAGTCAATCACTTTATTGAGTGTTTACTGTGTGCAGAGCACTGTACTAAGCACCTGGGAGAGTACAAGAGTGAAAAGTGAAGAGAGTGAAGCAGTGTGGCTCAATGGAAAGAGCACGGGCTTTGGAGTCAGAGGTCATGGGTTCAAATCCCGGCTCTGCCACATGTCTGCTGTGTGACCTTGGGCAAGTCATTAACTTCTCTGAGCCTCAGTTACCTCATCTGTAAAATGGGGATTAAGACTGTGAGCCCCACATGGGACAAATTGATCACCTTCTATCACCCCCAGAGCTTAGAACAGTGCTATGCACATAGTAAGCACTTAACAAATGCCATCATTATTGTTATTATTGTTACAATATTACAAAAAAACAGGCCCATTCCCTGCCCATTATCAGCTTACAGTCTAGAGGGGGAGACAGACATTAATAGAAATACATCAATTACAGATATGTACAAAACTGCTGTGGGGCTGCGGGGAGGTGGTGAACAAAGGAAGTAAGTCAGGGTGATGTCGAAGGGAGTGGGAGAAGAGGAGAAGGGCTTAGTCAGAGAAGGCCTCTTGGAGGAGATGTGCCTTTTAATAAGGCTTTGAAGTGGGGAGAGTATTCTAAAGAGTCCACAGATGACTGAGCTGATTGGGTTTGATTTGAAGGAGTAGGTGTTTTACCTGCCTTTAAAGAACATAAACTATACATATACAGATACAGTAATTACTGAACAATGGTCAGGGGAGGGTCGAATCATGTACTGTGCAGGTGATAGGCAAGTAACTGGGGTTATTTTGGGAAATATAGCGCTTCCAAGAGGCACTAATCCTTGTACAACTAGTGGCCATTTAACATGGTCCCAGGGAAAGGCTCCTTGCCATCTCTTTCTCCTGCTAGGCAAGGAGCTGGATGTAGTGGGGAGAGGCAGCCAGGGCTGGCCTACTTTCCAGTTTGTAGTCCTTCCCCTTGGGAAACACAGACAGCCTCACAGATTCCTCCTTAAACATTAGGCGCAAGTTCCTCTGGCCTTCCCATGTTACCTGTCACTGCTAGTGGATCGAATTGCTCCCCGCTTGGGGTCTCCACCAGGTCGTTTTCGAGGGGTCTTCTTTTGTTTCTGGACCAGTTCTGACTTAGGCCCTGCTTCGTCAGAGAGGCCTGCATGAGAGAGGAAATTGTCTTTTGAAATAAAGTATTACTATACTCAAAACTTTACAGCTCTAGTATTCTATATTATGTTCCTAAGGACATAACTACGTAACAAACGATGGTCATTTTCTTTGACTAGTATTTGTGCTGTACAATAACAACTGCTCCTGGGCTTTCAGATGGCCCACTTGGGTACTACTCGGCAGGTGGATCAAATTATCAAAGGTTTCCTCCCCCTCTTCCACCACAAAACATTACTTTTAGGACTAGCCAAGTTTCTGTCTGGTGGAAATCACCCTTTTTCCTCTTTTTTTTTTTTGTAGGATGGAAACTGTCCAAAAATCACACATAAATCCGTAAACATCAAAGTTACATTAAATTTTACCTAGAAGTTCTTTACGTGTCCTGCTTGCTATTTCTTTAATTTCCATTCGGGAAAGAGACAAAGAGTGAGTAACGGGAATGGCTGAAATACCGACTGACGTTGGGGTGGTGATGACCTTGGGGACTAAGGGTGATTTTAGCGGTCGTTCAATGCTTCTGCCAACAAGGTTTCTGAGAGGTATCTTGTACAGATTTTTAAACTGAATCTCACCTGAAATACAATAAGAAAAAATAATCAGATTTTTTCCCCCCATAATTTAAATCTCTTGCAAAATTTCTTTTCAGGTGAACACAGACTCTTGGGAAAAGCTAAAGAAGAAAGAATTCTCCTTGACGTATTTATCCTCAATCTGGAAAGGCTGGGAGAGCAGTTATGATTGATAGCTATTTCTGCATAACCTGATTTCCCAAGTTAATTTTTTCCACAAATGAATATTACTGGTTCTTTGTAATTCTAAACCACATCTATCTGAATACAAACAAGAGAAACTGCAAAATAAGTATAAAATCTCATTTTTAGGCTGTGGCTTTTCCAAGGGGTTCTCAGCCCTAAATCCAAGCTGAAACATCCACAGAGTTACTTTAGAAGCTCCCCGAACCCCATTAGCTTCTGTGGGGTTCTAAAGCCCTCCAGTTCTCCCCTTCCCCAAACAGAAAGGATTTGGGGGAATCTCTGCCCAACAAGATCCAAATCCCTGCAACCACCCCTTGTCTCAACCCCAGGCAGCTCAACAAAGGCAAAGGGCTCATTCGGGGACTAGTCTACCACCCGCTTCCCAGGCTTGGCTTTCCAGAAAGGACTCCCTTTCTCTTAGTCTCTCAGGTCCCTGCCTCTCCCTGGAACCCAGGGATTCTCCTCCAGCCCACACTACAGGAGATGTCAAGATCAGAGAGCTCAATAACTTTTGCAAATATAGAAGCAGCATGGCCTAGTGGATAGAATAAGAGCCCGGGAGTCAGAAGGACCTGGGTCCTAATCCCGGATCCGCCACCTAGCTGCTACGTGATCTTGGGCAAGCTACTTAACTTCTAAATAAGATTACTAAATACGACTGAACGAATGAATGAACTGTGCCTCAGTTTTCTTATCTGTAAAATGGGGATTGAGACTGGGAGCCCTATGGGGGACAGGGACTTTGTCCAACTCAATTATCTTGTATCTACCCCAGAGTTTAGTACAGTGTCTGGCACAGAGTAAGCACTTAACAAATACCATTATTATTATTTAGTGCATTTTCCAGGTAATAAATGAACCGAATTCCAATCCAAACCACTTTTCTCTATCTCTAACGCTTCTCCTGCCCTCCCAGGATCCTTCTTGCTTTCCTGGAGGCTTCCCCGTGTATACGCTCCTCTGGTCCTTTCCCTACTTCTCTCTGGGTGTCCCCAGGATCCAATCTGATCCTCTCCAAGTCCTTCAGATGACGGGGTAGCTCTGTGCCATTTCTTCCCTCAAGGGCAGGATTCTTGCTCTTCCAGAGTCCTAGCCTTTGGATCACTAAACCTTCTAACCCTACGGGAGGAATTCAGTATTAAACTCAATATTAAAAAAGAAACTGAACCACTCTTGCAAATTAAAGTACTACTCTAGTTAGGTCAATCTATAGTATCTACTGAGCACTTACTCTGTGCAGAGCACTGTACTGAGGGCTTGCGAGAGTACAATACAGTTGATTTGGAAGACATGATCTCTAGGTATAGAAGTGTTGTGGGGCTGGAGTTGGATGAGTGTCAAACTGCTTATGGAGTACGGGCTCTAGTGCATAGGTGATGCAGAAGGGAGGGCTAATAGGTTGGGCAAAAGAGAGGTAAGTCAGATCATTTTTTTGGAGATATGAATTTAGTAGGGCTTTGAAGATGGAGAGGGTGGTGGTCGGTGAGATATGGAGGGGGAGGGAGTTTCAGGCCAGAGGGAGGATGTGGGCAAGTGGTCAGTGATGAAAGCGATGAGACTGAGACACAGTGAGAGGACCAAACTGTGGGCTGGAATGCAGTAGGAAATTAGCAAAGCAAGGTAGGAGGGGGAGAGCTGATTGATTGCCTTAGAGCCGATGGTAAGGAATTTCTGTTTCATGTGGAGATGGATGGGCAACCAACAGAGATTTTCTGAGGAGTGGGGAGATGTGCACATAACAATAAGAAGCAGGCTGACCTAGTGGAAAGAACACAGGCCTGTCATCATCATCAATGGTATTTACTGAACGCTTATTGTGTGCAGAGCTCTCTATCAGGTACTTGTGAGAGTTCGATACAACCAAGTTGGCAGACATATTCCCTGCCCACAAATTTACAGTATAGAGGGGGGGCAGACATTAATATGAATAAGTGATTCATAATATATAATTTAAAGATATGTACACAAGTCCTATGGGATTTGGGGGGGGGGTGAATATTAAATGTCCAAAGGTCACAGATCCAAGTGCATAGATGATACAGAAGGGAGAAGGAGCAGGGAAAAAAGGGCTTAATCAGGGAAGGCTTCTTCAAGGAGATGTGACCTTAATAATGCTGTGAAGATGGAGAGAGTGGTGGTCTGGCATATAGAGAAGGGAGGGAGAGTATGTGTGAAAGGGGTTGGCAGTGAGGTAAACAAAATCGGGGAGCAATGAACAAACTGACGCTACAGGAGCGGCGTGTGCAGGCTGGGCTGTAGTAGATCAGTGAGGTGAGGTAGGATGGGGCAAGCTGATGGAGTGGTTTAAAGTCACTGGTGAGAAGTTTCTGTTTGATGTAGAGGTAGATGGGAAACCACTGGAGGTTTTTGAGGAGTGCGGAGACATGGACAGAATTTTTTTTAGAAAAGTGATCTGTGCAGCACAGTGAAGTATGGCCTGGAGTGGGAAGAGTCAGGAGGCAGGGAGGTCAGCAAAGAGGCAGATGCAGTAGTCAAGGCCGAATAGGATAAGTGCTTGGATCAGCATGGTAGCAGTTTGGATGGAGAGGAAAGGGAGGATTTTAGCAATGCTGTGAAGACAGAACCAATAGGGTCAGATTTAGGATTTGGTGACAGACTGAATATGTGGGTTGAATTAGAGAGTTGAATCAATAGTGCTCAGGGTGCACGTGGCTCAGTGGAAAAAGCCCGGGCTTCAGAGTCAGAGGTCAGGGGTTCAAATCCCGGCTCCACCACTTGTCAGCTATGTGACTCTGGGCAAGTCCCTTCACTTCTCTTTGCCTCAGTTGCCTCATCTGTAAAATGGGGATTAAGACCGTGAGTCCCACGTGGGACAACCTGATCACCTTGTAACCTCCCCAGCACTTTGAACAGTGCTTTCCACATAGTAAGTGCTTAATAAATGCCATCATCATTATTGTTATATTGTACTAGCCCAAGCGCTTAGTACAGTGCTCTGCATGCAGTAAATGCTCAATAAATATGATTGACTGAGGACAACACCAGGGTTACAGGCTTGTGAGATAGGGAGGATAGTGGTATTGTCTACAGTGATGGGAAAGACAAGAGGAGAACAGGGGGAGTGAGTTTTGGATGTGTTATGTTTGAGGTGTCAGCAGGACATCCAGGTAGGGATGTCCTGAAGGCAGAATGAAATGTGAGATTGCAGAAAAGGGCTGGAGATGTAGGTTTGGGTATTGTCCGCATTCAGATGGTAGTTAAAGTCATGGGAGCAAATGAGTTCTCCAAGGGAGTGGGGCGTAGATGGAGAGTAGAAGGGGACCTATAACTGAGCCTTGAGGGGTGCTCCCCTCTGTCGGAGTGGGGGGGAGGGGGAGGCAGAGGACCTGGGTTCTAATCTCAGCTCTGCCACCTGCCTGCTTTGTGACCTCGGGTAAGTCATTTAACTTCTTTGTGCCTCAGTTTCCTCATCTCTAGACTGTAAGCTCATCATGGACAAGGAACCTACCAATTCTGTACTCTCCCAAGCATTTAGTTCCATGCTCTGCACACTGTAAGCACTCAATACATATGATTGATTGATTGATTTATAAAATGGGAATTAAAACCTCTTCCTCCCTATGTCTGATCTATCACTTGTCTAACCTAGCCATTAATACAGTACTTGGCAAATAGTTGGTGCTTAATACAGGAACTACAATTATTAGGACAGTTTCCACACTTTAAAAATGATATAGAGAGGTCCAGAAAAGAGTGACAAAATTGATTAGGTCTTTGAAGGAAAATCTAAAGGAACTGGGGGTCAGGAAGAGAAGGCTGAGACAAGAGAAAACAGACTTAAGAAAGATAAATTGGGAGTTAGACATGACAAATAATTTATTGGCTATCAAGGTGAAAAATATTTTGAAATGGTCAACAGGGAGAGATTGGTGAATCTCCCTTTGCTCAATTTGAAAAAAATTCCAACCTTTGTCCACGCTGGATGGTTCAGTCATTCACTTGCTTGGAGGTATCTTTCAGCTTTGGGAGTCAGTGCATGATTTTATGCTTTCATCAACTTGTTATGCAATTTCCTTGAGCTTTTAAAACCAAACGTATGACCCAAGCAAATTGCTACAATATTCATAGAATAATTAAAATGGATTCCTCCCAAATGGAAAATCCTCATGGGTGGGAGCTAAGGGCTTCCCCCATGGGTGTGTAACTCAAGTGGATTCCTCCCGAGTGGGAAGTGCACATGAGTGCAAACAAACTGAAAGGGAATTCCGCCTGAGTGGGACCTGGGGGTTCTGCTACGCGCGAGTAATGTATATGTGTGTTCCTCCCATTAGGGAAGCTCTAATATTACTAATTGATTACATTTTTCCCAAAAGGGAAGTTCAAGCCATTGCACCTAAACAATTACATAATTCAATTCACCTTGCAGAATAAATTTTATATAAAACTCAGGCTTTCCGTCCCCACCTCTCTCTCATGGCGTGCCGATTACTGAACGAACCCATCTCCCTGGACAACGGGTGACAATAGTGTACAATGGTTGCCTCTAAACTTCACTTCCACAAGGGAACTTTTTTTCTTTTTATGTTTATGTCCACAGTTGAAGAGAAGGAATTTTGAAATCCAGTTCAGTTTAGCAGTTTTATGATTGCCATTAGGATTGGGGCCAACAAATGAAGAAAACCTCAATTTCCCCCTCTTTCTTCCCATCACTGTAGCAGCAATACTGTGAGTACTGCTTGGAAAGGGCTGGAAAAGGCAGGGAGTGAGGCGCCTCAAGGGGAACAGAAGGATATTTGGGAAGGAGGGAAAAACAGGAGTGAGGTTTTAAAAAGGGAGGGAAACCAAAGGGTAAATAAGGGTAGGAGAGGTGGGAGAGATGCACCTCTGTACATCTGAAGGGGTATGACTGTTTTCATAAATATTTCTGATCTTTCTCCTTCTCTGCAGTCTAGTATTTCCTCCTGCCTTTAGGATATCTCATTCATTCATTCAATCGTATTTATTGAGTGCTTATCGTGTGCAGAGCACTGTACTAAGCACTTGGAAAGTACTTAAATGTCCCATCAAAATCACCAACTTAACATATCCAAAACAGAATTCATCTTCCCACCCAAGCCCTGTCCTCTTCCTGACTTTCCATCACTGTATACAGCACCACCATCCTCTGTCTCACAAGCCCATAATCTTGGCATTACCTTCAACTCATCTCTCGTTACGGGCAGGGAACATGTCTGCTAATTCTGTTATATTGTAATAATAATAATGATGGTATTTATTAAGTGCTTACTAGGTGCCAAGCACTGTTATAAGCACTAGGGTGGATACAAGGTAATCAGGGTGTCCCATGTGCGGATCACAGCCTTAATCCCCATTTTACAGATGAGGTAACTGAGTCACAGAGAAATGAAGCGACGTGCCCATCACACAGCAGACGAGTACCAGAGTCAGGATTAGAACCCATGTCCTCTGACTCCCAAGCCCGTGCTCTTGCCACTAGTCCATGCTGCTTCATATTGTACTCTCCCAAGCCCTTAGTACAGTGCTCTGCACATAGTAAGCACTCAATACCATTGATTGATTGCTTTTCAACCCACATATTCAATCTGCCACCAACTCTTGTCAGTTCTACCTTCACAACATCGCTAAAATCCATTCTTTCCTCTCCACCCAAACTGCTACCATGTGGATGCAAGCATTTATCCTAACCTGCCTAGATTAATAATAATAATAATAATGGCATTTATTAAGTGCTTACTATGTGCAAAGCACTGTTCTAAGCGCTGGGGAGGTTACAAGGTGATCAGGATGTCCCTCGGGGGGCTCACAGTCTTAATCCCCATTTTACAAATGAGGTAACTGAGGCACAGAGAAGTTAAGTGACTTGCCCAAAGTCACACAGCTGACAATTGGCGAAGCCAGGATTTGAACCCATGACCTCTGACTCCAAAGCCCGTGCTCTTTGCCCTGAGACACGCTGCTTCTCAACTGCATGCTGCTACTGCATCAGCCTCCTTGCTGACCTCCCTGCCAACTGTCTATCGCTGCTACAGTCCATACTTCACTCTGCTGCCCGGATAGTTTTTCTAAAAAAATTCAGTCCATGTTTCTCAACTTCTCAAGAACCTTCAGTGGTTGCCCATCTACCTCAAGGTCAAACAGACACTCCTGACCATTGGCTTTAAAGCACCCAATCACCTTGGCCCCTCCTATTTTACCTTGCTGATTTCCTTCTACAACCCAGCACACTTACTATTCTCCACTAATGCCAATCTACTTACTCAGTGTACCTCGATTTCATCTACCTCCTCTCCAGCGCTTAGAACAGTGCTTTGCACATAGTAAGTGCTTAATAAATGCCAATTATTATTATTATTATTATTATTATTACCTCGCTGCTGACCATCGCCCATATCTGACCACCTTTGACCCGGAACTCTCCCTCCCTTCATATTCAAAAGACATCACTCTCCCCACCTTCAGAGGTTTATTAAAATCATATCTCCTCCAAGAGGCCTTCCCCAACTAAGTCCTCACTTCCCCTATTCCCTCCTCCTTCTGCATCGCCCTTGCCCTTGGATTTGTTCACCTCACTCTCAGCCCCACAGCACTATGTACATATCTGTAATTTATTTTACTATCTGTTTCCCCCTCTAGACTGTAAGCTCCTTGTGGGCAGGGAACATGTCCACCGAAGTAGCGTGGCTCAGTGGAGAGAGCAAGGGCTTTGGTGTCAGAGGTCAGGGGTTCAAATCCCGGCTCCGCCAACTATCAGCTGTGTGACTCTGGGAAAGTCACTTCACTTCTCTGTGCCTCAGTTACCTCATCTGTAAAATGGTGATTAAGACTGTGAGCCCCCCGTGGGATAACCTGATCACCTTGTAACCTCCCCAGCGCTTAGAACAGTGCTTTGCACATAGTAAGCGCTTAATAAATGCCATCACTATTATTATTATTTTTACTCTCCCAAGACCTTAGTACAGTATTCTGCACACAGTCAACACTCAATGATTGATTGATTGATTGAAAGAAAAGGGAGAAAGTTGGGGAAAGAGCTAGGGTGGTGTTTGGACCTTCTGGTTGGGAAAGGGGGCGGGTTTCCGAAGGAGATGGCATCCTGTGAAGTGTCTCTGTTGTACTCTCCCAAGCGCTTAGTACAGTGCTTTCTGCACATAAAAAGCATTCAATAAATACCATTGATTGATCTTGACCAGTTACAATGCTAGGGAGAAGGAATTGCTGATAAACAGAATTCCCTTAGACCTGGAGGATCTGGCTGGTTAGAACCTGGGTGAGTGTGATACAAGAAGCATTACCAGGTAGTCACCTCAAGTAAATGGTAGCAAGGTTACCGCAGATAGAAAACAGTACTTTACCTTCCCCCAGGGAAAATGGAAGCATCGGCATTTCGTGGCCTGTGGGGGTCTGAGGAGAATTGTGGGCACTGGCCTCCCTGGAGCTCTCCCTGGATGAATTGTCAACTGCTGCTGTAGCTTTAAAGTATATGTCGGACTGCAAAGGAAAAAGCACACTTATACACACACCCAGGCTCTTGGCTGTTGAGTAAACCACTGGAAAACACCAATTAGATGTTGACAGTTGCTTATATCAACATGTGAACCCCAAAAATTTGTTTCAGAAATCTCCACCTTCCCCATTAACATTTAAAAACCAAGTCACTTGTTGCTCTTGGCACGTTCAATATTTCTCTTCAGTTATCTTAGACCCCTTCCAAGTCTTGCCCTTCTTTGATGAACATGAGGGATCTTTTGGAAAAGAATTCTGAATCTCACATAATTTCAGATTGCAAATGCAGGAAAAAATGTCTAAATCAGGTACTATATGGAATAATTCAACTTGAAGAGAAACAGAAATGAAGAAAAGGATAGTCCAGGCTATGCCAAATAATGAAGAGCAGGATACGGAGAATTTCTCCAACAGAGCATTAAAACACCCAATAACACTATGTCAGGACGCTCTTCTGACACTATAACCTATTATTCTTATTCCATTGAGGAGAAATTTAAAAAATTAGGAGATTTGCTCAGGGTTGTCAACACTGAGTCAGATATGGAAGTCCTACTTTCCTAAGTTCTATTATCCATATATGACTCATGATACAATATTGCCTCACCTTTTCTTTCTTTGTTAATTTTTGCATATATGTTGACCTTATATAGTACTTTAAGTTGCCCTTCCAGGCTGGCTTAAAACAGCAAATATGTGCATTTTATTTTTAATGAAACATACATACAACTTAAACATACCAATTCACAATGCTTGGGATTCTACGAAGAGAATAAATTAAGTCACTTAATTTAAGTGACTTAAATTAAGTGACTTAAGTGATTTAAAAATCACTTTTGGGTGATTCTTACCCTTGAGGCCACAAGTTGAAGTTGGGGCACCACAGCTGTGTGGACCAGGTTTCCATTCACCACCAATCGAATCTCAATGGAGTCAGTGGTGAAGGCCAGAATGTATGGGAAAGCACAAACTGCAAGGCACAAAGAACACGAGGTCAAGGCACACTGTCCATGTTGGGCAGGACAAGAATCATGACACTTTCACAGCACTTCCATTTTACTTGGCCCAAATTTCCTATATGTAAGACCAAATATATCCATGACCTCACCCATCACAAATGCCACCCTCTTTGAGGTGACTCACTGCTGCTGCTACTGTTTAATTCACCTAGTTCTTCTACAGTGTGGGGGTTCCTTTCTTGCCAAAACTCACACTGAGGAAAATTTATCTTGTACTATGCACCACATGGATGCCGTACACATCTGGTTTTTTTTTCCAACTTTGCATCATGCTGTATTCAGATACATACCACGTTGGAAGACCTGTCCCTAATTCTGTCTTGGCGATCTAGCCAAGTGGCATAGTGAAAATACATATTCTGGCAGAACCGAGAATATTTGTAAACAATATTAAATAACCTCAGTTAAGACAAAACGAAGAATCAGATTGATGATTGAAACTTCAAGGGTATGTCGGTCGGTCAATTGCTGTCGAATAATTTCCAATTCACAGTGACTCCCCGGACCCATTTTTTCCAAAACGCCCTCCCCTTCACCTCGTTCTGGCATGTGTAGCCATAGAGTTTTCTTGGTAAAAATACAGAAGTGCTTTACCATTGCCTTCTTCTGATCAAGGGTGTTTAGGGAGGTAAAATTAAGTTACTGGGTTTAGAATTGGACTGGGACACCTTCTGACTTAGATTTCTAATTTCTCCCCCCGGCCCACCTCCCGCTGAAGGGGTTGAATTAATTGTTCTTGCTGGTGAAATGACATACATTCCTGTACTTGTACATGGATGATATTGTTCTTGGATTAATGTCTAATAAAATGATGTCTATAGCTTTTGTTGAAAATCAACAGCTGACCCAAGCACCTGTCATATTCTGTTTCAACAGACCTCCTTGCCTCCAGCCTCTCCCTTCCCTGCCCAATTTATACTTCACCCTAGTTTCTGGCTCATTTTTCTAAAAATATCTTTTTACTCACAATTTCCCCACTCCTCAAAAACCTCCAATGGTTGCCCACCCATCTTCTCATCAAGCACTTGGATCTGTACCCATTAAGTAAGCACTGGATATTTACCCCACTCTCAGTCCCACAGCACTTAGGTACAAATCCATACTTTATTTTAATGTCTAGCTCCCCGTCTAGACTGTGGGCAGGAAACGTGTCTACCAACACTGTTGCACTGTACTCTCCCAAGGTCTCAGTACAGTGCTCTGCACACAATAAGCCCTCAATAAATTCCATAAAATATATACAATAAATCAAGCAGAAACCTTATAATCATCAATATGGCACTTGATAAATCTTTTATCCCACCCCCCCCCCCCCCCCCCCCCCCCCCCCCCCCCCGCCTTTTAGACTGTGAGCCCACTGTTGGGTAGGGACTGTCTCTAATGTTGCCAACTTGTACTTCCCAAGCGCTTAGTACAGTGCTCTGCACACAGTAAGCACTCAAAAAATACGATTGATTGATTGATTGATTTCCCCCCCCATTTCTAACCTTACTCCTTTCCCACTACCACTGAGCCAGCACAATTCACTCCTCTAAAATCAACCTACTTACTGTGTCTCAATTTCATCTCTCAAGCCATTGACACTTTGCTCTAGCCCTTCTTCCTTCTTGAAATTCCCTTCATCTTCATATCTGGAAAACCATCACTCTCCCAACCTTCAAAACCCTATTAAAATCAGATCTTCTCCAGAAAACCTTCCTTAACTAACCTCTCACCTCCTCACCTTATTTCCCTCCCTTTCGTGTAACCTGTGCACTTAAGTCCATACTCGCAAGCACTTTGGTACAACCCCCACAACCCCATCCTCACTCCCATAGCACTACTTACACAACCTTATAATTTGTTGCTTCCCTTGCTTGTAATTTATTTTAATGTCTGTCTACCTCACTAGATTGCAAGATCTTTGAAGGCAGGGATTGTTTCTACCTACCTCCCAAGTGCTCAATATAGTGTTTTGCACACAATAAGTGCTGAATAAATACCACTGACTGCTTGAAGATGTCTGCAGTTATTTAGTACTAAATGTTCATCTTCCAGCCTCCTAAAATAAGATATATGTTCCATTCTGAGAAAATCACTTAACTTTCCAATAGGCCAAGATTCATATTCTTCCATCCTAGAATTTCCCCAGATGTGTAGCTAGTGTGCAGCCCATTAATCCAAATTCATAAGAAATAATTTTACGCCACCTTGAAAAATGTCCCTGAAAATTAACTCAAGATACTTTCCGACCAATGCTGTCCTGAGCTGAAGACCAAAATACTTGGAATTTACAAATTTGTAGATTCAAAAATCGGTCCCCTACTCCCTTCTAAGAACAGCAAAGAATAAAAATGATCTGGCTCTCCCATTGTAATGGTTAAAAAACTATAAGACAGGGATAGCAAATGCATTCCTGTGGACTGGGCTACATATGCGGGTATGCAGTTATATGAGATCTGCACAAACTGCAAATTACAAATCACTTACATGTAAAACTGTTGGCAATCTAGTAATGCAGTTAGAGACTGCAGTCCAAGAATAAAGAGGAGAAGACGGCAGGAAAGGTAGAGTGAGAACAAGAGAGTGAGAAAGAGATGAAAGACACACACAAAAAGAGATGCGCACACACAGACACACACACACACGCACACACATCGTTTGTATCTTAGAGAACAGCAGCAGCAGGAGTGAGAATGTCCCTCCCCTGCCCCTGCAAGCAGACCATTTCCTTGCTTCAAGATGGACGGATTGCTGCTGTTTGCTATCTCTACATTTTCTGAGGTGGGTCTGGCAGTGTGCGGCTGGGTGAGAAAGGGAGAGAGGGGAATGCCTGCCTGCCGAGCGACCCCAGGAATCCCTGGAAACTCCATAAACAGCAGCAGCAGCTACCCCTTCAACCCAAAGCAGGAGAAGGAAACAGGCAGTCAGCAGAGATAGGGGAGGGAGGGACACATTGCATCTTTTTCATTCTCTTTTGTTGCTGAGGCTAGCTGGCTTGCGGGATGCACAGAACCTCTCAGGAGGTCACATGCAGCCCATGGGCCCCGCACTTGAAATGTCAGCTTTAAATAGTCTTTAAAATGTCAAAGGATGTTTTGATACTCAAATGTAATGGCAACTACACTGGATAAATTTTTACGAAAATAGACTGGAAGCTAAATGTGAAAGCAGATTGATTTCCTAAAAAGAGATTTCACAACCCATCCTACCTTCCTCCTTTTCAGCAATATATTAACACCAATCCAGTGAGTTTGCTTTAAACAGGATATGAAAGTCAATCAATCCGACTACGGTTACCATAAAAAAGGGTTTTCTTACCAATAGCATAAGGAACCTGGTTCCAGCTAAAGTGGAAATCTGATGCTGAGGGTTGGACCAAAGGAGAGCCACCATTAAAAGGGCAGACCTTTTTATAGTAGCAAATATCTGCAATAAAAGCAAAATGCTGGTTTCATAACTGAAAGACATTTGAAGAGCAGCGAACTTTTACTAAACGAGTAACCTCCTGGGCCCCATTTCTGGCAATATCTTAGATAAATTAGTACAAGTAACACAAAGACACTAGAGTTGGAAATACCATTTAGAAGACATTTCAGGAGAAACATTCCAAACTGTTCATGGGCCTAGTCACACAATTATCACATCTGTGCATAGAAATGATGCCGTTAAGATGAGCAAGTGCATGGGTAAGTCAAATTATAATTAGCCCTTGACATTCGAAATCTTTCAGTAATGCAAGGTTAAAAAAAACATTCCACACACTTACAGTTGTAACATAACAGTAGGCCAGCTTCTCCATCTTCATACACATCAATAGCTGCAACAAAATTAACCTGCAATGATAATGGGCAAGGGTAGTGGGCAGACTGGATACTGATACTATTATAAAGAAAATCTGCATCAGTGAGACACTCCAATTTTTTTCTCAGGTCATCGTCTCATCTCAAAATTCTAGTGGTTAGAAATGTTTTTTTACGCCTACTTTACTGAGGTGCTACCATTCTAACTGATGTCTGATACAACAATGGACAACAGAAATATTTCCCTTAATATTAGAACTCGTTTTATAAATTAAAATACAAACCATCTACTGCATTTAGAAAAACATAGACAAATTAGGAGCAGGAGAACTTGATTTCAATAAACGATTAGGATACCAGAAAGCCAGAGGACTTTGCTCTTCCATCAACTGGTCCTGAAGATAGGGAAGTACCATGGCCTAGAGGACACAGCACGGGCTTGAGAGTCAGAAGGATCTGGACTGAGCCCACTGTTGGGTAGGGACCGTCTCTCTATGTTGCCAACTTGTACTTCCCAAGCGCTTAGTACAGTGCACTGCACATAGTAAGTGCTCAATAAATACAAATGAATGAATGAACCACTTGCCTGCTCTGTGACCTTGGACAAATCACTTAATTTTTTTGTGCTGCAATTACCTCATCTGTAAAATGGGGACGGAGACTGTGAGCCCCACATGGGACAGGGAGTGTGTCCAACTTGATTTGCTTGTACCCACCCCAGTGCTCTGTACAGTGCCTGGCACATAGTATGTGCTTAACAAATACCATCACTACTATTATTACTATTAAGTACTTAACAAATACCATAAAAAATAGGGCAGTGGGACAGAGCTCAGAGCTGGAGTTGGAAGCTAAAGCTTCTAGTCTCTTGGTTGTGTCACGATTCACGGGGAGAGCGTTCATTTTCTCCCATTCCCACTTCCTCCAGGAGGCTTTCTCTGACTAAATTTTCTTCTTCCCAGGTGACTTCCTCTTTACCATCACCTCAGCACTTTTGTTGTGCTTTTGTATATATTGTTCTCTAGGCTGAACTCTGAGCATTTCTTCCTCCTATTTGTAAACGCTTTTACGTCTGCCTCTCCCAGGAGATTGTAAAATCTTTGTAGGCAGGGATTACCTCTTACTGACTGACTGATTAGTACTTCACAAGGAAGAAGGCAGAATGACATCTGTTGAAGGTGTTCGGCAATCCTCAGTTGGAAAATGCTATATAACTGGAGAGGGTTGTGATGCCTGGATACCATGACTTGGCTTGGCCAGGGCTCAAGTATTACACTTGTTTGGATGCCTCGGATGATTAGCTACCTTGCTTTGGTTACTGGGATAAAGCTCTGGCCAGCTTAACATCCACAACTTGGTTGTGGAAGTGTCTACATGGCTGCAGTAAGCTGGTTCCCACATAAGAGGGTGCTTCTAAGACATCTGTCTCTCCTTTTCCGCAGCATGGATCAGCGCTTAGAACAGTGCTTTGCACATAGTAAGCGCTTAATAAATGCCATTATTATTATTATTATTGAGATTCAAAGTTCATGCAACAGCTTCCCCGTGGAGCTGGGCTGTGGGGCTTTTGTGACTCCTGAGCGCAGCCCCACCCTCACCCATCCCCACCCTGGACTAGGACAAGCAGCACGGAGCAGTGGACAGTGCTTGGGCCTCAGAGTCTGAAGGCCATAGGTTCTAATCCCGGCTCCACCACTTGTCTGCTGTGTGACCTTGGGCAAGTCATTTCACTTCTCTGTACCTCAGTAGCCTCATCTGTAAAACGGGGATTGAGACCGCGAGCGCCACGTGGGTCAGGGTCTGTGTCC